>NC_056731.1:296931046-297201046 GCF_019279795.1 Protopterus annectens
ATAAACAAAAAGGATGGCAAATTAATCTAGCCCTCAAAATACAAACAACACACACACACAAACAGAACAGACACATATGCACACACAAATGTAATGTGTAGTCTCAGGCCTACTTAATTAGGTCATATATATGAGGATCATACAGCTAATAACACCCACACACTCTATGGGTGGGAGGATGGCATAATGGTTAAGGTGTTTACCTTATGAACACAAGGTGCAGGGTTTGATTCTCACATGGGGTAACTGACTAGGCTTGAAATGGCCCACAAGGGTTGTTAGCCTAGTGCAAACCTATAATAAATAATAATGTACACACACCATCCAGTAATGTTATCCATCATGCTAGCTGTTTATTCCTGCATTTGTTAGGTGCAGGTTTTGTTTGTTTTAGTCTGAATTACTGAATACTTGTGATTTAATACTGCTTGTCAGTCCTGTTGCACTTATTTATAATATTCATATACATTTAAGTTGCATTAAATTTCACGTTTCTGTGAACGTCCATGTTTAAATCATCAGTGTACAATGAAAAAAAGTAACATGAACGCGAAGAAGGACTACTAGGTTGTCATATTTTGTTTTGTCCCAGTTAGTTATTAGGCATGCAGTATAGGAGACCATTATTATAAGCCTACCTAAATTCCTAATTGCCCCCTGATTCAGTGACTAGCTCAAGTTTACAGATAGGCAAATGAATATTCAGGGAATCAAACCCTGCACCAAAAGAATTAGCTCACGAACAGCTCATAACTTTAATCCTCTGAGCAAACTGCCAGGCACTCTACAATAATAGATACAATACATAAAGTAAATAAACAACAGAAGGATATAAACAAACAATAGCAGCCATAATCAATGTTTGTAATAATCATTTGAAGAACTCCAGAAGCATGTTTGATAAGTTAACAGAAGAAAGTCAGCTCACAAATTCCAAGAAAAAAATACCCATAGAGGAATTAGACTCTCTGCTGATGACTAAGATATTTATTATTTTGATGAAAAAATATGGCAGGGACAGGTGATCAGCTGACTTCAGGAAGAAAGGAAGGAAATGGATGTCACTGAGCTGGAGCTTAAGTATGTGAATGTCTAACAGCGCTCTTTATGTTAACTCAGACAACAACTATAAGTCCTTCTTTGGAACAATGTACATGGTACATCAGGGTGTAGGTCCCCAAATCCTTCAGGTTGGCAGGCTTCTCATCTTGAAGACTTAATGTGTCAAACTCAGAATGCTGAAGATAGATTTTGTTCTTGTGGGAGAGGTGACGTGTTCAAGATGGGGGTGATTTTTGAATCATCTTGCAGCACAAGTGAGCACCCACTTCACATGATCAGGGTCAGAGCATGGGAGTCCGAGGGACAGAGCATTACAATAATCAAAACAAAAAGAAACTGATACATGACTAATAGTAGTGACATCTTCCTAAGGGATAAGATCTTTTTTTTTTCAACAAAATATCCTTGAAGAGAAAGTATGATGACTGCACAATTGTTGACACTTGGTCCCCAAATGTCAACACATTATCAAAAATAATATTGAGGTAAGAATGAATAGATCGGTAGGAAAAGGTTGAGACTTGATGATCTGGGTTGGAAAGGCAAAAATAAATAAATGTATTTACAATCAATAAATGAAATTAAAGAGGTTATGTATGTTGTCTGTGAGGATGTTTCTGTAGCGTTCACTATTGTTTCTCAATAATTTGGAGTTCATCTTGAGTCAACTAAGCATAATCCCCTCAAGAATGCACTCAAGAGAGTTATTAAAGTTAGGGAAATTTGATGTTCCTTCCTTTGAGAAGGAGATGTATATCTGAGTTTCACTAGTGTACCAGTAGTAATGTACATTCCTCTGGGCTACACCTCTAAGTTGTATCATATACACTGTAAAAAGTAAAGAAGCCAGCAGTGAGCCTGGAGTATACCACATGTGGACAAAATACTGGGAGAAAAAAATCCAGTTAACATCAAAAGGTAAGAGGAAAAAAACAGATGATAACTGGACAGTAAGTCCACAGTGGGTACGCAAGTGCTCAAGCAGAAATCTATGTTGTACCATGACAAATGCTGCTGAGATGTCAAGGAGGACCAAGATGACATATAACAATCAACCCATTCCCACCAGGATCTCCTTGATAGCCCTGATCAGAGCAATCTCATTCTTTTGCCTGAATCCTATCATTACCACTGGGTTATTAATAGCCCTGTTCAGGGCAGTCTCACTGTTCTGCCTAGACCCCATCACTAACAGGAGGACACTGACATTTACAAGGAAGGAAGGAATGGGGCTTTATTATATCACATACATGTTCATAGGTTCATACTAGGCTATCTGCCCTAGGGCATTTATAAGCCTAGCCAGAATGTGTTTCGCTTTCGCCACCCATTTTAAATTAATTTTGCTATGCCCTTTTTTTGAGATTAGTATACTGTGCCTCTGTCTAACAGTGACACAGAAGTCATACCCGGGGTAAACCTATGATCTCCCATCCACTCATCAAGATTCCTCTTGAAGAGAGTCAATGAGGGACTCTGCCTAACCTGGACTGGGATGTAATTGTAACTTTATCTGTTTTCACGCAGGCTCCATTTAAGCCTTGCTCTACAAACCTGTAGTGTGAAGAAGTAACATTTACTTCACATTGTGTTATCTTATAGAAACCGCTTCCATATTTGAAAATGTATTTTCATGAATTCACAACAGTATCATATAGAATGTCTTTCATATTAGATAGATAAAAAGATAGATAGATAGATAGATAGATAGATAGATAGATAGATAGATAGATAGATAGATAATTGTGCACACACACACACACACACACACACACACATATATATATATATATATATATATATATATATATATATAAAGATGTTAAGATTTGCACTGGGTGTGGCGAGGGTGGACAGGATTAGGAATAAGTACATTAGAGGGTCAGCCCAGGTTGGAAGGTTTGGAGACAAAGCCAGAGAGGCAAGATTACGTTGGTTTGGACATGTGCTGAGGAGGGATGCTGAGTATATTGGGACAAAGATGCTAAGGATGAAGCTACCAGGTAACAGGAAAAGAGGAAGGCCTAAGATAAGGTTTATGGATGTGGTGAGAGAGGACATGCAGGTGGTTGGTGTGACAGAGCAAGATGCAGATGACAGGAAGAAATGGAAACATTGCTGTGGCGACCCCTAATTGGAATGGCCGAAAGAAGATGATGATGATGATGATATGGGTTTACTTTGTTTCATTGAAAGCTCATTTCACTGAATTTCAATTCACCCTGACCAAATCGCTGAAAGCTCAAATTACTGAAAACTCATTTCACCGAATCTCATTTCACTGAAGTGAACTTAGTATATATGGCATTGTATAGAGTACTGTAAGGCAAGTAAAAGGTATATGCTCTTTTCCACACCTTAGTGCGATCCTGGAGTTAGTATATATAGCTAGGGGTGGTGGGGGCGTAGCCCCCCACCTAGTTTGGTTTTATATTATATTTCACTGAAAATTCAAAACAATACATTTTAAACCATAGACATGCATACTTACAACACCAATGACTAACTCTTTCCAGAAGACAATATATACCGAAACTAAGTAGGGGGGGCTATGCCCCCACACCCCCCAGTGTGGAGAGCTGTGCTTCCCTCACACCTCCAACTATATATACTAACTCCAGGATTGCACTACAGTGGGGAAAAGGGTATATGCCTTTTACTTGCCTTACAGTACTCTACACAGTGCCAGTACTTCACTTCACTTAAATGAGATTCGGTGAAATGAGTTTTCAGTAATTTAAGCTTTCAGCGATTTGGTCAGGGTGAATTGAAATTCAGTGAAATGAGCTTTTGATGAAACAAAGTAGACCCATATATATATATATATATAGAGAGAGAGAGAGAGAGAGAGAGAGAGAGATACACACACTCAGCTATATACAGCTGGCAAAGGTTAGACTGATATCAACAAATGCATTCAGTTTCTTATATCTTGTGGAGAGGACAGAATATTTATACTGATTTTTCATATTCTTTTCATATTCTAGAAATAACCATTTGAGTTTAAAACTAATTCTGTTTTTCAACAGTTTGCACTGTAATGATTTATTAGATATGATTTATATGTCTTTTTTTTTCCTTGCTGCTAATCAGGACCCTTACCCCAGAATTTGACTATGTACATTTCTGTCTCATTACCTTCTTTTTCATTTGATCAGGTTTTATTATCATAGTATAAACTAAAACATAATGATGTCAGAAATCCCAATTTCTTTTCACTGTTACAGAATTCTCTGCTTACAAATCCGCATACACAGTTAAAGAATTATTTATACAGGCATATATTGTACTACCCCATTTTAGAGAATGGAAAAAGGAAACACACAGTAATTTTTATATCAATTAATATTCTCAACAAATGTCTAAATCTTGTGTGTGATACACAATACATTTTAGGCATTGATTACTAACAAATGTGTGTAGCATGACAAATAAATACACCAACTACAAGAGTGCTCACATACTTAAGTTTTGGGTGCATATTCACTTAGGCGCACACACACACAAATAATGGTGGGACAAAGGACCATGAACAGGAGCATATTTTAAATATCGCTCTTATAAACTTAGAAAATTATTGTAATAACAACTTTTCCATTAGCGTGCATTTTCTGAAGAATATGAAATCTAAAACTCAAATCACTGTTATTATTAATGAATTCACTTCTCAAGGATTTGACAAAACACACATTTTATGATAAACTGTCTTTTATGATGCAAAAATGTAGACATTCTTCAAAATTCTGAAGTTTAGATGCATATATTTCTCTCTCTCTCTCACACACAAACACACACACACAAAACTAAAATAAATACTAAACTCATTTGTAATCATTCATAGCCCTTCAAGAATCGCTTCTTCTGATCTATTCTGCTTAATTTATAGTCAGCAAGTTCTGCACTGATTTTTCGCATAATGTTAGCAACCTAGAAAAAAACACAGTTTAGATTATAACGTCATACCTTTTGCAATTAGACGCATACAGATATTAGATAAGTAAAAGTTCTGATCATATGTGCCACTTCGAAGTCATTCCATATGAGTTATAGTAAAGTAATGCCCGTCTTTTATCCAAGTCATTTCTGCTGCATTGATAATATTCATAACATCTGCAAACATCACATATTGTAATATTCCGGTAATAATTACTGTTACATCTATCGTTTATTCCAAAGCATTTGTCTCCAGGTTTCTTCTCTAAGTTAGCACTCCCCAGCCATTCCTCTCAACCTCTTAGAGCAAGAAATCTGGACAAAATCATAAGTAAAAGTGGGACAAAGGCCACAAAATTGGGACGATTTTAAATACTGCTCTTACAAACTTAGAAAGTTGATAGAATAACAGGATTTGCATTACCATGAATTTTCTGAAGGATGCAAAGTCGAAACCCCAAATGTCTGTTATTACTTTCTCACTTCAAGTTTTTAATTATTTGCTACTAATTTGCCAAAAAAATACGATTTTATGAAAAACGGACCAAAAATATGAGGCAAACATCTCGACTTTCTGCGTAAATCTGTACAGTTGAGAGGTATGTCCCCACCAGAGTTCACCTAGTCAACAAGGTGACATGAATGATATGTAAAACAGTTCAGCTGAAGGGTTTGACAGAAAAGGTCACTCAGACCCATCTGCATAACGATGGTAATTGTAAACAGATATGCTATATGGGTATTTACACAAAAGAAGGTACCACCCAGTGTAACGCGTTCTTGGCAGTAAGAAGGGAATAGATATATAACAAATGATTAATAGATGTGCAGACATAAATGCAGAATAAGTACCAAGGATGCACACTACACTAAGACGTGCACTGGATGTATGACAATTATATACTGCGCTTCATTCCTTGTTCATTGGTCATGTATTCTATATTATATAATTTAGTTCTTCTAATGCATTTATGTGCACATCTGCAGCAGTGTGCATACTACTATACCATCTCAGTGCTGTATATGTTATGTTTTAGCTCTCCTTTTGAATAAAATGTGTATCCTGTAGTCTGTTTCACACATTAATTAATCAAATAATTAACTACCTGCTTAACCAATTATTACCTTAATTAAATGAGTTTGGGGATGAACTATGGTGTGTGTGTGTGTGCCGCATATATTCACACTTAATGCATGCTAAATTAGATTTTTTATACTAGCACTAGTACAAACATACAAGGTTCCCTTGTATTCCAGTTGTACAGAAAAAATGGCAATGTCTATTAATGCAACTCATATGTTCTTTAAATGTAAAGATGTCAGGCAATAGGCCCCTGTAACGCAGCCCACAAGGTTACAAATAACCCATCTTTCCAAAACTATAACTTTGCATTGTTACAAACCATTGCATTTTATTTTACTTTTAAATGAAACCACAAAGTATCCTCGCTGGCAACGACACAGTTGTGAAATATCAGCCTAAGAGAAATGTTACAGCAGTCTCACAGGTGCCGATAAACTACCTTTTGGACAAACCAATTAAGTACATGATATATTGTGCTGCCATGTTAGTGACTGTTTTGGGTGAACATATATGCCTAATTCTGTTTGACTCTGTACAGAATGGAAAGGTAGTTTTGCTAATACTCGAAAGTGGATTACATATAGAATAACATTGTTTCCTTGGAGTACACCATACAATATTATTTAGAACTGAAATCAAAACAATGTGGAATAATTTGGACTAATTCTTGAGTGAAACAAAAGCTTGGTCAGACTAGAAAATGAGGAATTAGAGTAGCCGCTTCGAAGTAGCTATCTGAACAATAACGCTGCTAAATGTTGGGGTCCGGTTAATAAAAGCGTTTGCACAGCTAAAATTGGAACACTGATTTCTGCGCTTATCACAAGTTTGAGTTGCCCGAATATGACTAGGGTTACCACCTGTCCCTCTTTGCGAGGGACAGTCCCACTTTTGGCAGTTTTGTCCTGCGAAAAAAACTAAAAAATGGCAAATGCCCTGAGATTTTAAGACAAAATATATTTCTTAATTTTTCTTTAATAATTGCATAAAACAATTATTTTGTATCTGAAACACATAAATATTATATGAAATAGCATAAGCAATGCAAATGCTATAAAATAAGCTTTTATTTTGACAAAAAAAGTGAAGTTCTGTCATTTGCACTGGCCGTGTGTATGTTTCGTCCTGCAAAATCTCACATTTCTACAAAAAATGCTCCACTTTGGGCATTTGAAAAGGTGGCAACCCTAAATATGACCCTTTTTGCAAGTTTAGGTATTAGTTAGAAGTGAAAGTATATTCCTGTAAAAGTTGTGCCACTGCACAAATCAAACACTGCAATGTAATGTAATGGGTGAAAGAGCTCCAGTCATGGACTTCTAAGATATACACCAACCAGTAAATTATGAAGATGATAGAACCCCCCCCCCCCCCAACACACACACACACGCACGCGTCACAAGCTCACAACAGTAACGTACATGGATACATAGGGAGGGGGATATAAACCATAAAAGTTTCAGAATCATCACAAGATCCAGAAGCAGATTATCTGCTGTAAAATCCATTTTAACCTAACCTGTAGAGGACACTCCTGTTATTTTAAAGGGCGTTTCTATAATATTAACTGCCTGACTTCCCGGTTTTGAGACACTGTTTTATAGATGACTTCTTTGGTAGGAACTTTATGCCACCATCTGAAATTTCTTGAGTTTCAACTCCAGTTTAGTCATATGCAGTTTTCCATTGAAAAGTCTGAAATGTTTGCCTTTTCTTATCTTTGAAAGAGTAACTGCTACCCCTATAAACCAGTTAATTCTACAAATAAGATGGCATTGGGTTGAAAATGTAAAAATCAATTATGTTTCACTCATCTTTGTGACCTGAGAATGATTCGTTATTGAAGAATTACAAAACACAATTAGACGTAAAAATGTTAAAATTCCCATCCTCTTTAATAAGCTTTTCAATACACAATTTGCGATTTATGTAAACGCTTAATTCCTACCAAAGAAGAAACGTTTATCCAGGTTTATTTCCTACTTGCTCAGTATATAATAATCATTTAAGCGTGGGCATTTTGCATATAATTTGGCACTGTCTCCCAGTAAATAAATGACGATCTCGTATTAATGATTAACTTCCTAAATTAAATATTAAAGGACAAGTAAATGTGATCCATTGTTGCCCATAGCACTGATTTTTTAATGATACCTCGGTAAACGAATCTGCAGAGATTTCATCAAAGAGATGTTTTCCTGTATAACGGAGAGTCTAAGAGTTTACATGCATCCAATCGGTCTCCTAAGTTCAGGAAAAAAATCACTAGCTAGAGAACATCATAAAGAAGTTTATATCAAATTATCATGGACCTAATCGTAACAAGGACCTGGATTTTAATGTTAAATTCAATTGCTGTTTTCGAGGAACTTGTTAATTTCGGTTTTAAATACTTAGAAAATTGTTCATTGTAGTTATTCTATTCTTAGTTTTTCATATATATATATTTGGTTACCTAGTGGTCATTTTTTTTATCTTTTATTACTCCAGAAGTTACAATGCCAGCTGAACTCATCAAGACTTTATTACTTTCACTGTGGCTATATTTCGGCGGTGACATTTGCTGTTGTTTATTCACCAATAATTAGGCTTCTTTGCTATGCATATGAATTAGTTATCTAAGAAAATACATTCCTTGTTAGACACTATAGAAGGACAGAAATTTGACAGTTGAGTCCATCCCATATTTCTTTAACTAAAAATCTCATAAAGACGAGCCAATTAAAAATACAGGCGCACGCGCGCGCGCTCAGACACACGCGCGCACATCGCCACCGCCCCATCACCAGTTAGTATCTTAAAGGAGTAACCATCAATAGCATATTGTGCGGTCCAGTCTGACAAATTGCTTTTCAGTCTCTCTTGCGTATAAGGAACTGCTAAGATCAAAGTTACCTGAAGAATGCAAAAACATACAATTTTCTGGGATAGACAAATCCGTTTGACATTTGTTTATAACATGTTCTCCTGCTAGAGAATAAGTTATCCTTTTCATCATGCATTAATATTATATTTAAATAAAAGCCACTGGAATGATGATGATGATGATGATCCTAACTAATGACGGTAATGATTGATAATGATAGCATTAGAAATAATAACATTCAGATCAGATTAAATCCCAAGGTCACAATGTGCCCACAACATTTGTTATTGACTTTGTTCCGGTTTGCATGTGTTGCGATACAGACTGTGTTTAATAACAAATCATACGCTGCTTTTGTTGACAGGTATCTTTGGTTATACCCGAGTATTTCTACTACAAAGATACAGTACTGTTAAATAGCCAGTCATTAACGATATATATACCACAGCTTACCTATTTGTCAGTTTCTCGACATTGCTGGATGCACCTCTTGCATGCAAGACGGTGTTCTGCTGTCGGTGGAAGTTGTACATGACAACTATAATACACAATTCAAATTTCATCAGATGTTTTATTTAGTGCATTTAAAGCGGCAAATCAAAGTATCTACAAGTATGTAACTTGAATGATGCAAACTTAAATAGCATTTATTAGTTGTGTTGTATGTACAGCTTTCCTTATATCTGTAGTATATAATAAAATCAAGGAGCTCCTCGCCTGTGTTTGTATCAGAAAGTGGAAAAAGGGAGAGGTTGATGAAGTATTGTTTTATTATTTAATTAACAATTTATTCCGTATTTCCCGTATCTGGACTATGTCCCTGTTAAGAACACAAGAGCATAAATGGACTTACATACTCCCTTTGTAGTCATTGTATGATTACCACGTTTGCCGAAATGTACTGCTTAATGATAGCAAGATTTTTGGCGTGATGTAGCGTATGCAATGTTTACAGATAATACGCATAATAATAATAGTAACCAGTCTGAATGTATTGTACTGGTGTGGTTGTGCCAGTGTGAATGTTTACATTTATTCAATATGCTTTTATGTAAAGGTCAATATGCTACTATCATTTTTTTTTATTTACATTTTATGTTATATTACATTGTACCGAATGAGCTTTTCTCCTACGGCCTCCCCTGAAAAGGGGTTCAGTCGGACTTTCCCGGTCAACAAATGGAAATACATAAATAAACACAACTTTATCAGAACATATAAAGTTGCCCGAAATTCTCTTCAGATGAAAGTTTCATTATTTCAAAATACAGCCACTAACCAAAAAAAAAAATCATTCAATAGGCAATAGTCAAAGAGTGACAGACTTTAATGAGCAGTACAAGAAAGTTGAAAACACAATTTTTGCAACTTAGATTCTTAATACTAAAACGCATATTTTAATGAGTAGAAGTAAGATAATTACGCAGCTATGAAATGACAGTATTAATTACAGAGATTTGGTGAGTAAATGAAAACAGTATGAACAAAAATAAATCTAATGTTAAATCTTGGTGCACCGGTGTAACCTAATTTCAAGGCCACAGTAATGTATAGTGATGGCAATGACAATGCTCGACCATATAATGTCAAAAACTGCAAATTTAGAAGTGCTCAGGTTGTTCAGAGTAGCTAAAAATGTTAATATATATAATATATATGTGTGTGCGTGTATGTGTGTGTGTATACAGGAGATACGTTACCTTTTGGAAGGATCGTGTATGGGCATAAAATGCTCATTAAGGCAGGCGGTAAAATATAGTGAAGGCTACAAAAAGAACTCATTGTTTTAAATTATATTCAACTGACTGAAGTTGTTGGGCATAACTGTAATGCATGGTACGTGGAAAGCAAGCCTTTATCGGCTTATTCACCTTAAATTTCAGTGTCACAAATATCAGCAGATGGAAATGGAAGCAGACAGCTGTGGTTCCATTTAATTTTTCCTTGTCACATACAATTTCCTTTGGTTTAAACACACAGTTTTGCTTGTGACTTGTTTAATTAAAGTTTGCTAAGGTGTTTACAAATAAATTGTATACGCTGGTTTAAAGTCGGTTCAGCAAATGCTGCATAAATGCACGCTGTGATTTAAGACAGTCTGTAGCGCCTTAGAGCCAAAAATTTCGTTGAAAAACATTTCAGCAATTGGAAGAAACGTTTTAAATTACTAGGTATTTCAATTGTTGAGGGCTGACCACATAATTAAAATAACTTTGTCATTTTAATGATATATTTTCGTGCATCGCTGTAAAGGCAAGTCTCCACACAATGAATTCAAACTCTGCAAAACAAATATTTGTAACTCAGTTGGCCACCTCCATAATCACATGGAAACCGCTAAACTTGTGGATCTTAAATCAACTGATAAGTGTTGAATGACTTTTATGGTCCAATTCTGAGACGCACACTTACCATGTTCATCGGCAATGCAAAATCACGAATTTCTCCCAATGACGTTTGCAGAAGATAGTATGAGTGATAAGAACAGTATATTTTATTAAATGCAGCAGTGGTTTTATGTTAGGAAAAAAACTCTTTCAGAATGTGCCCCCCCCCCCCCCAAGCACACACACAGACACACAGTTTAAATAACATTAAAACCATACCGTCTTCATGTCAGCATCGGTGTCTTTAAACGTTTTATTTTATTGTTAAGTTCTTCTACACTCAAAAATCCACCACCCTCAGCCTCAAGGTTGTTACAGGCCTTCGAAATGCTAGTCCTTATTTCCAAAAGTAACGAGCACCCTTAACACAGTATCTCTAAATTTAATACAGTCAAAATGACTTTTATTAATTAAAAAAAGTAACGGCTCTACCGACAGTTACTGTAGTAGAGACAATTATGTATGTGTTCTGATATTATGCCTGTTTTATTTGGAAACAAAAAAAAATCATTACACAGCCGTTTGTATCTTGAAATGCAGTCCTTGACGAATTATTCAACACTACGGTTCCTCCCTGCGCAGATCTATGCATTCAGATTTATTTCTCAAATGTTTAAAGACAGTTGATCGGTGGTGTGCCCAGTGCCTTCAGCACTTTCATGTACTAAGTGCTGTGCAATTGGTAGGGTAACCTTAGCAGTCATTTAACCTGCCTTTCCTACCCCTCACCCCACCCATCTCCATCAACAGCCGGGTGCGCGCGCGCACCCGTGCATCTTCTTCCTACAACCCAGGAGAAACCTCATTGGCCTTGAAATTTAAGTATTCAATTTGCAATGTGCATCACGGAGTGGTCACCTGCAGTATTTGTATTGCTATTCGCCTATGTAGTCTTAGAAGTCTTGAAACATATTACTTCTCTGTACCAAAAACGACTCCTTTCAAGTGGTCTCTGCCGTATTCGAAGTAAATCAGTTCCGTGGAATGAGACGTGGAGGTCAGATATAAAAACAAAGTGCAGTACCAGGTGCCAATTCAACCACCTGCGACTGTGCAAATTATGTGATTCTATTGCAGTGACATTCCGGACTTTTGTATGAACCAAGCAAACCTACCTATATAAACAATAACTCTTGTAAATAATGAATGCACAGCATGAATAGCGACACAATAAAAAAAAAACTGCTGCGATATCATTACGTTCTTTCTTATATTTTTACGGAGCCGTTTTTTTTTTTTTTTGCTTCAGGCGCTCCCTAAACGTCTTTCACATACACCACCATTCAACTATTTGGTTTGATTCGCCATTGGAAAACCAAATTGACCCTCCTTCTTTAGCATGACCTTTCAGTGACTTTCACGTAGAACTGGCAAAGCAGAGGAACCTTAGTATCCACACACACATGCACTATGTGTGTGTTGGAGTGGGGGGCGAAAATGTGTGTGTGTGTGTGTGTGTGTGTGTGTGCGCGCGCGCACGGTCTTTCGTAAAAACTGAGGTGGGGATAGAGGGACAAAATGGGTTGTTCTGGGTCTGTTTTCACCTCTGTGTTAAGGATGGTATTATTATGAAAACGTCTGTCAGATTTCAATATATTTGTCAGCTTGAAATTGCTGTATTGCTGTGACTTTTCCCAGAAAACTATGACATCAGAAGAAAACAGACGAGGTGAATGAGATTGTTCTAAGCAGCCACTTTTTTTCAGCGTAAAAATTGTACGTTGTCCTCAAGGATATGTGCAGCAAATTGACCACCATCTTACCACGCCTTGCTAAAGATGTGTCTTTTTTGACAGCATCTCTGCTCAAAATGCTCAGTGCAGCCTTTAGCAATGAGGAATACATTACTGGCAAATGACAACACTATTAATCCCACTGTTTCTGTGCGATTGCTGCACTGTCACTTTAGGTCAACTTTTAATGTGGACTCTTTTTAAAGATATACAACTTACAAGGGGCATCGTTTTCGACGTTAACGCAGTTATTAGTGCTGTTTATTTATGTGTTTAGCATAGGCTTCGCACGTATGATTTTTTTCTGGATTAAGTTGCATTATGCGATCATAATTACGACCCTCAGCACCTCATTACTATTTATGGTACATTTTGCACAGAATTATGGGATTTTTTTCTCAAGCTGCAATAATAAATTGTTTGTTCCTAACAATGAGAAGTGCGAATGGCACTATAAATAATTTTGTAGACTAAATGCATTGCACTTGGTTCATACAAAGCACCTCCACTTTAGCATTTCATTTTTTGTGAAATTGATATGTACAGCTTTAAATTATAGGTAGGGGGTTGGTACTGTAAATTACTGGCACTGCAGTCAGACCACGTGTTTATCCTTCATCTGCCGATTGGCCAGAAGCACGTGTCTATGTTACTAGGTTGCAACGTCACCAGAGGGATTCTGTTAAAAATTAGAACACAAATCCAGAGTGAAAGTATTTGTGGTAGAGTTGTGAACACATTGCTGTCTCGTTGTATCTCGACACCACTGAGAAGGGCTACTGCTACTACTACTACTGCTGCTTCACTCCAGTGGTAATGAAGAGCAGGTATCTTTGCTACATATACCGTCCGTTGTTGTGTTAAGGTGAAACAACATTCGGACTCCCCGGTCCCAGTAAACGCTTTAAAACAATGAATGTTCTTGGGGGGAAAACCTCTGCCTGGTAACTCACAGAAAACTGGAAGGGGGAACGAGAAGAAACAAAAAGGTGCCAAATTATTTCGTGTTGCATTGCCTAACCTGGAATTTGAATGTCGAGCTGAGAGTCGGAAGATTGTTAAAGGGAGTGTTGGAACACAAACTGGGAATTGTAGTTACAGCATGGAAGAAAATGGTCTGCATAGCAGAGAAGTGGACAGTCACGAGTCCAGTGATCAATCAAACCAAGCAGTCATTCCACTTTTACAAGCCCCTGGGAACCATCAGCACCCTCATCGGATCACCAACTTTTTTATTGACAACATCCTTCGACCTGATTTTGGCCGTAGGAAGGATAGCTTCTGCCATCGTGAACAGAGCTACATACCTAGTACCGAAAACCTCGTCTCCTCGCCCCCGGGATCCGTGCAAGTAAGAGGGACAGTGAACCAAGGGGACGAGAGTCCCAAGGCAAACGTTAACGGTGAAAAGAAGGGCGATCTTAGCACAGACGGACCACTGAAATCCCGAGGAGTAAATGCAGACCATTCCCCGGGTTCGGACTCTGATAGTTCCCAAGCAAGCTCCACCACACATGCCTCCCAGCCTATGCTCTGGCCAGCTTGGGTTTATTGTACCAGATACTCAGACAGGCCTTCTTCAGGTAACATATTCTGCTGTTCTCATTAAAATACGGAATGTAGTGGGCTGAATGTAGGGCGTGCGTGTTTACTTGTTTCGAACTACATGTCGTCCCAACAAATACACTGCCAGAAGGAACTGAGGTACTCAACATAGTTTACTACACACACACACAAACTAACGTTCTGAATGAACACTGAGAATTATGCCTCATACAATGTTTACAAAGAGAAAGTCAAATACACTGCAGATAACCCAAACCCGAATTTATATTCCACTGCTTTCTTACCAGTAGTCTTTTAAACTATTTCAGTATCAACCAACCACTGAATAAGTGAAGCCTATGTTGATTTTTCCACATGATTGCAGAGAAAATATCTGGTTGGCTGACTGACCCTTGAAAAGAGAAAATATATGTGTGTGTGTTTCTCTCTCTAGCTATCTTGCTATACCTACACAGAGCATATTATATCTATTTATATATATATATATATATATATATATATATATATATATATATATATATATATATATAGTGGTGTGGTGTACAAATACACACCGCACACACGCATCGAGTAATCAATCCAAATAGTGAAGGTGGGTTTCTTATAATTAACCCTGTGATTCAGTCAGTAATGACAGATAATGTGTTATTTATTATTTGATTTATTTTTCTTTTGTTGCTATTCATAACATGTTCAGTTATTCCAAATATCAAATAGTCAAATAGCTATACATTTGTGTCTATGCACATTTTTTGCAAGAACCACGAGTGTTCTGTAACGGGATACATTCTACTACTACAGTGGTCCTTTTTCAGTATTCACCGAATAAAGAAAAATGCAAATAGATTGTTTTCCTTCTGGCAAAATAGACAAGTTTTTTGAATTTTGTCCACTAATTGTGACCTGATATCTGAGAATACAGTAACAGGCAGTTTCGGGGCGCGAGGTGCAGTGCCTTCCCTCCCAGAACGCACATTTTAGACAAGTGTCCTTCGGCGAGCTTCAGATTGCATACTTGTGTATGTGCCGCGGAGTGTTTGCTATTTTGAGAAGACGCAAGTGAGCACTTTACTCTTCAGGCGTGCATAGTAGTAAGTAGGCCTTACTCCCAGTGAAGTGGATAGTTGCTTTGAAGTCAAAACAAGTGCATGATGTATCCTTCTCTTTGTCTTTTAGCGAGTGGACAGAAAATGCATACATATTTATTATTTCTGCCTGTGCTTTACTTGAGTATTTCAAAGCAGAAGCATGTTACAGTTCAAGGGATATGTTTGTTAATTTTCCTCGAGCTGGACACCAGTAAACAATATTTGTGCCATTATTTGCACAGAAAAGTGGAATACGGCTATGGGTATATGTGGGTCTTGATTTATTTACAAAGGTATCAAAACGACTTATTATCTTCCGTTATTTATGCATTTTGTGTGTGTGTGTGTTATTCAAACCGTACTCGGGTATTTTCCTAAACAAAGCCTGCTATACTTAAGTGTCTTTCTGTTTTGGCTTGGCATAATACGCTCAGGGCTGTAAATGTTAAGGGTGAATTTTGTTTTGAATCACATTTTCTGTCGGTTGAGCTTATGGCATATGAAACTGAAATTTGGTCTATTGTTCTCCGTCCCTTCCCTTTGTTAATATTTAATTACCATATTCCTAACAATGCGCATGACTGGTTTTGTCTGTATGTGTGTGTGTGTGTGTGTGTGTGTGTGTTCCTTCTGTTTAACGTAAACCTTTAGGTAAAAATGCATTTCAAAGTAGAATGGTTCAAACCAGGACCCCACTAGCTAACGTTTCATGGGTACTGGCTATTAATAATTCAAACTATTTTCTGTGTTCTTATTTTAGTCTAAGATGTGGATATTGTGTATCTGTCACATCAGGAAGTTTGGACACTTTAGTAATTATTCTTTGTACCATCAGCATTCCTTGTTACAAATGGCTAAATATGAATTTAGGGGAAAACGGTTGTTAGGAGTGGATGTGATACCGTGTTCATTTTCTTCCAATACAACACATTCCCGTGAGTAGAGTATGCAGCAGTATTTCCTTTCGAGGTTATACCAACACAGTGATCTAAGTATGCTGATTAACAGAATAATAGCAGATGTCCCCTTATATCATATGCAGTTTAGTTGTGAACCCTTACCCTTGTGCAGTGTTGAGTGCGTTTCTGTGTTAGAAGAGAGGACGATGTTTTAAGAAAGGAATAGGCATACAGTCTAAAACACTGGCTGAATTGCGCAAACATACCGATCCAGGTTACTGAAATCGTATTACTTTACGCAACTGATCTCTTGTCAAGAGGTGGACGCATTTCATAGGCAAGAACCTCGTTCACTACCCACGCACTCCTTTTATGATGCCTACGAAAAATGCATTGTGCCTGTTAACTTTTGTATAGATTCTTGGAGGAAGATGAGGACTAGTATGGAAAAGGGAGACAGTCGAAGTTATGAAAATGCTAAGTTTATTTGTATTTGTTTATGGAAGTGAACGTATTGCATACTTATTGAATAGTACTTGAATTTCTAAATTAAACTGTGACTTAGTCGCTCCCTTTCAAGTTAGGTAGTGATCTATATAATATATTACGTTTCAATTTGCAAAAATGTAAAAGCATGCTCGCTCCTGGAGCTGTTAGCCGTTATCGAACGCGATGCTTTGGTCGTTCTTAAATTCAGTTGGCAGCTGAAACTGAAAACCTAAGGCAAAGTTATCTGTGTCAAAGTGTAATAAAAAATTTCAACTATTGTTCCAATTTTTATGATATTCAACTGTGACACTTTGTAAACATTTTGTTCCCTAAATTCGCTGCGAGAAGTGTCAGGCAGTGAATAAAGGACAAAGAAAATTAGTTTTAGTATCACTGTCTCTATTTTTGCAATTGTTTAATTCATAAATCATTTTGTTAAGAGCTCCGTGGCCTTTTTTGTAGTTTTGCTATTTACGCAAATCCCCTTTCTAGTGCAATAGGAGGCGTGGGCGCTTTTACCTATCATATTTAAATACCCAGTGAAATATTATGAGATTTTGTGTCTTCTCCTTCACAGCTGTTATTGACTATAAATTTCCCAAACAATTCAACAAATACTAAACATTTATAGTACTGTATAAATAATAAATCCTATTCCACACATCATTACATTTTGTGAAACCCTGCTGGCAACTGCAGCAAAGGAAGCTTCTAGCTGCCACTACTCCCTGTCCATAAACAGTCTGACTTCAGACTTTTGATTACTCTTATTTTTGGACTAAATAGTTCCAATACACGAAGTAAACACAATCACATCCATCAGGTCAAGGCTGTGTTTAAAAAAATGTCATATCAGAGAGATTGAAATATGTTGGTGCTGTTTTTATATTGTGGATCCACAGAGCTTCTTTGAGAAAAGCTACATCAGATCAAGAAACCAAAGAGAATACAAAACAAGGTGATCATTGTTTCACTCAGTCTGGTCCCCAAACCTATACCTTTTCAGTAATTAAGTACATTTAACATACTCAAATTCTTTATCCAAAACTGTTTATTTTTAAAATAAGGTGCGCAAACTGTCAATTTGGAAGGTTACTACGAGATCATACTGGTTGGTGCATGACCCTACAAAAACACACACAGTTTATTGTTTTCTACAGAATTAACACTTTGTGCTTACTTTTTGTTTGTAATTCAACCCTAGGTCCCCGGTCTCGCAAACCAAAGAAGAAAGTCTCTAACAAAGAGGATAAACGTCCCAGGACGGCCTTCACGGCCGAACAGCTCCAGAGACTGAAAGCTGAGTTTCAGACAAACCGATACTTAACGGAGCAGAGAAGGCAGAGTCTGGCCCAGGAACTGAATCTCAACGAATCTCAAATCAAAATCTGGTTTCAGAACAAAAGAGCCAAAATAAAGAAAGCAACCGGCAGCAAAAATAACCTGGCAATTCACTTAATGGCACAGGGACTCTATAACCATTCAACAACCACCAAGGATGACGTTAAGTCCGACAGCGAATGAAGAGGCCTTCAAATCAGACTGATTATTAAAATGCAATAATTTAATAAATAAAAAAAATTCATTAATAAGGGCCAGTGTATAAAACCTACCAGCATATTAATAGTTTTAAAAACATTGTGCTAGAGATAACTCTGAAGAGTTGTGTACATATCTATATAATTCGCAGGTGAAGTGCTGTAAAATTGAAATATTTCAATATAAAGTATTTTTCTTTTGTTTCATGGACATGTACATTATAATTTTCGTGCTTTGGTTACATTTGATACAAATCGCTCTCAGTGGATGTTGGATAATTTAGACATAGTTTGAAGTTCAAGATAAAAAAGGGGAAACAAAAAAATTGCTGAAGTCCAAAGATTTATTACTGCTGCATTTCAAGCAACTGTGACATAAATAAATTGCTAATTCTAACAAGATTTTTTTAAGTATTGCATTTAAAGGACAAGGCAATAGAGGTCCTCGTATTGTTTATTTGCTACTTATTTATATATAAAACAGAGTGTGGATATGTTGCTCTGTCTTTATTTACATTTAATGCGTTGTTAATGTAAAGCCACTAGGCATTTTTTTCACGTGAAAGCTTTTTAAGTGGAATACATACTAGCATATTTTATGTTCTTTCATATATATGTGTATGGGTGAGTGTGTGTCTATGTTAAGATTTGAGGGAAATCCAAGAGAGAACATTGCAAAATGTTTTTGATGGAAATTAAACGCATTAATTTTTGAGGTGATGTGACTGGGTATGGGCCACTTGAACAAATGCTTTACCTAAGCATCTACCGATATGCTATTATGCTATATACCCTTAAGGGAGCCTTCTGTCTGCCTTTCAGATTTAATGTTGTATGGTTGAAAATAAATTATATATTTTTGTATTTATGTTTCCTGTGATATGAATGACACAAATGTCACACACATATGATATATTCAAGTTTAATCTGCTTAGCTAATGTATAAATCAGCAATTTCAAACGTGAGCCTCTTCTCTCCAAACATACACACGCTCCCGCTGGCATTTGGTAAGAAACGTAAAAATGTAAACTGTTAAGGCACTAGTGCTCTAACATGAGATAATACTAAATGCTATTCATTCCAGGATTTTAGTGGTGCACTTTTGATACCGAGCTTTAGTGTTGTGTGTTGCTGAGTGGTGCGCGCGCACATACAAAACACAAACACACACACACACACACACACACACACACACACATCACCACCATCACCACGGGCACAATAACCTAGTTAACAGGGTATGCTACAGGCAGCGCCACGTGATTGTGTAACATTATTTCTTAATTCGCTCAAACTTCCCGTTTCATTAACAAAAATAGTTTTGCATGTTTTCTAAGCATTTGCACATATGCCCAGAAGCTACAATATTTCATAAAGCCATTAGTTCACTAGCCTTTTTTATGAGTAGACTTTGGACTGTCTAAAACAGCAACAAAACGTACATACAGAGAATAGATTTTGTTCTCTCTGCTCTTTTCCTGAAAATTCCAGTAACAACTGAGTCACCGGTCATTATAGCTCAACAAATGCTAATACTTTTTTCCTGTATCACAAATTATTTTTAAGAGTCACATCTCGACCAACAGCACACTATATTGGGATGATGTAAGACATCTTGAAGTATCTTTCTGGATTTTTGTCTGTCTGTCAGTCTGCCTGTTCTGTCTCTGTTATACACACACTTAAAATAATCAAAAGAGGTCAGGAAATGAACTGTGTTTGCTCTCCCGTTTTTGTTCAGGGAGGGCAAATGACTCTTACCCACAATCTACATACAGGGACAAACAGTTCCATTTGGTCTCCACATAATTCTTGTAAATGATGAATTCAGAATAAACAGTGTAAGCTAAAGGTGGTATTAAAATGGGACAGAACTACAATAGATTCCGCAACTGCTTTCTTGTTAAACTGTTCTGTATTTTTGCCCATATGACGTACAGATATTGACAGAAGACCAATGCCAAACTTTCACCAATATGTAAAGCCACTTTATAAAGTAAATGAATATGACTTCTATACATTTTATCGAGTGTGATTCATTGTCAATGTATGTGTCGGTATTCCAAAAATCCTCTGTTTCTCTCGCATTCTCTAGATATACAGGTAGACAGACAGACAGCTGTACCTCTCAACCGCCCGATTTTCGGGAACGTCTTTCATTTTGACTCAAATTTTAACTCTGTCTCTCTTTCTCCCTCCTAAAACTAATGAATTTTGGAGAAAAAAGCGGCGAATTACACAAAATAAAAGACAACCATTATAGTTATTATATTTATAGTTACATTATATTTTCTTTAACTTCTGAAAATTTATATTAATTCACATTGTCTTAATCTGTCAGTCTTTCATGTTAATAATACGGTACGTAAGTACAAATAATACTAATATTTTAAAACACTCCCTGATTGTCCCTGATTATTTCTAGATTTGTCCCTGTGTCTGTTGAGAGTTCTACATCACTGGTGGAGAGCTCTTCAGTATGTGTATCAGCGTGTTTATAAACCCCCTCCCGCACTTGTAATTATTGTTTATTCAGCAACTGTACTTCTAGTGCATACCTAAATTCAGACTCCCCCTCCACGAGAAGTTTTTTTGTTAAGCTTGACAGAAAATAAATAAATAATTAAACAAACAAACTCATGATAAAACAGTGCCAACAGCTTCGCTGCACAAACTCAGCACTAAGCAAAGTAAAGAGAAATGTGGCTAGAATTTCTAGGACGTCTAACACTATTCCAGCAATGTATTTGCTTCTTGCGACAGAGATACATATACACGAACTCTGTAACATTGTCAGGAACATATATGTATTTATACATTAAATTATCAAATGAGCGTGCTTTGCATATCTCTGAACAGTCGACACTTGTTTAGACAGTTCTAAACATTCTGTGCTCCTTACAGAATAACTTTTACCAGAGATACTCAGAAAACTACATTCATGTAAGCAGAGTCTTGGCTACACCGTTCATTAACTCTGCCTTCGCCCAAAAGCTGAGCAAAGTACTGTTGTCTAGCTAACAGAGCACGTCAACGTCAGACCATGGCTGAAGACAGAAGTTTTTGTTTTGTAGTTAAACCTAATTTTGTCGCCCCACTACCCCCATCCTGTCATTAAAAATAGATATATACTCAACCCACAAAATGTGGCTCCTATTTAAAGGTTGCTCATTAAAAGTGTGCTCATAAAACATGTTTTGGAACATTAGTTTAGACAATTGTACACATTTTGGCTCTTTGGGTAATAAAGTTTTCAAGAGACAAGCTCAGAGCAAATATTCTCTTTTGTGTACACTGAGTATGCCTAGCTACATCCTTGGTTCTGACTGTTGAAGTGTGTGTTTGGTAATGGGGGTGAACAAATGAGGCACATACTCATGGAATACACACCAGACAGAGTTTCAGGCGCAACCGTCTAAGTAGTAGAAAAAGTCATAAATGAACTGCTTACTGAGCAGGCTGTCAAATACGTAAACATGATTCTGCACCAGTACTAAGAAAACACAGACCCACAAATCATTTTCAGTTATGTTTAATATGGAATCGTGTAACTTCACTGCTGGGATAAATTAAATGAACAACTACTCCTTTCAAATTACCAGAATGCAAGTTGTCTAGGCCGCAGAACTGTGGTTGAAGGATGCATAATTTCAAACCAAATAAATGCAGACCTTTGAACTGCAGCTATCAATGTCTGCTCAAGACTTAGGAATAAAGCCAAGATTAACGAGAGAACAATAAGGTCAAAAATCAGGGACAAATGTTATATACTACTGGAATTCAATTTAAAAAAGTTAATAGATCAGCAAGTTTAGCAGGAACATCATTTTCTGAACAGGAAGTATAAAACACTCGTGCCCGGCATTTTTGGCGAACTGCAATCTTTAGCAATTTACCAGAAAATCAAGAAGTTTTGAACAAAGATATGTAGATAACGCTGTTGGATCCAAAATTTGAATATGATTTTTTGGCATCTGGTACTAGGAAACATTACCATGCTGAGGATGGGCAATGTTAAGTGTTTGCTGGGGCAGAGATTTCTAAATTCAGAATTATTAATATTGGCTGCACTTACACCGGGGCCGTTGTTTTTCAGGTTAAAACACACTTTCACATAAAGGACTTCTTTGAGAACTAACAAGAGACAGTTACTTCCTTTTGCTACCGTAAACATGAAGAGGAATGCCTGCAGAATACAAATAGGTTCAAAACAGAGGCGCTGTCATAAGTGTGCGCCCTACCGGGTACGCGCACGCAAGCGCACATAGCTAAGGGAATAACGGCACAGAGCTGGACAAGTCCACAGAAGGGACAACTTTCATTGTTTTCTTACTGAAGTGGTTATGTAGAAAAGAAGACGAACCTTTTAAAGGGCAGTTAACTTGAAATGAGCAACCGATAAATTAGAAATGAAAACAGCCTGTCTACCATTGTCGTGCGCACTATTTCACAGTTAAACATTAAATATAGTTGCCAACGAATTTGGTCAAAAACTGACTACATATGCTTATTAACTTCGGGTATTGAACAGGAATTCATTTATTACCAACAAGGTAAGATAAGCCGTTTCATTTCTGTTTGGACACTTCCCTATAAGTTTTCATTTCAATTATAAATATACTGTGCTATTGAATTGCAGAGTTGCTGACATTAATAAGCAGTGTGCAGTTCGTGTTATTTTAATCATACGCTGACAGTGTGTTGATGGTTGTGGTTGGACCCATAAATTACGGTAGCAGGTTAACTGCACAAAAAGGAACTAAACGCAAAGGCGGCTAATGCAAACACCTAGACAACGCACAACACTTAGTCTTAATGACACAAGTGACCGTTCTAATTGGTTTTAAGTTCTTAGCTCTGACACACGCCACGTACCACCGATTGATAGCAGATTACTGTTTTTAATTTATAATCCCAATTTGTGATGCGAAAGAAACTGGTAACCCCCCGAAACAGTGTACCAAATAACTGTGAACTATTGACTATCTTCTCTCAAAAGGCTGCGGCCCCAGTGCAATGTTTTGACTGTGACTTTGAACTGCAAAACGGTCGCTTTTAACACTCATGCCAGATTTTCCCGTTTATTTTATACATCAATGCGCACTAAAAATAGTGATACCCGTCCCAATGAGAAAACATTTTAGTTTACCACGCTTTTTTTATTAAATTTCTGTTTTACAACAAAAAAAAAACACGTAAAACAAACTTCATATCTGCACCTCACCTATACTGCCACAAACGCTAATTAACTTTATTGTATTGGATACAAACTGTGTGCACTTAATTATTTTACATGCTGCATTTGATTCATTAATGATTATCGCCTTACAAATGTCCTTTACTGTAATTGTATATCGCTGACTGTTTAGTTCTGAATGCCTGTCTGTGCCCGCCCCCCCCCCCCCCCTCCCAATCAACAAGTACATCACCAAGGTTTTTGGATTTGAAGAAGTTAGAGGCTGTTGCGGTATCAACAATACACCACAAAGTCTTATACAATAAAACATCTCAAAGCATTACTCAGGTTAGCAATATTATTTTGCTTAATACTGTTGATGTACTAAATAAAAGAAACTGGAACCTGGCAATACAAAATAGACATGCAATACTAAATATCGGTATTTATGAATATATATTTTAACCCAGCTCTTCACTGTTGTGGGTGCTATTCAGTGTACCAGTCATTTGCACTATTAAAGGAGAACATATGTATTTTGTCTCTCACACGGCATGTGTTAATGTACAATGTAAGGACTGAAGGTAATGGAAAGTTCGGAGTATTTGTATTTATTGGCAGTTCTGAAATAATAATATTCTGTATTGTAGCTGAGCTTGAAAACAACGCGTCCTTTTCCCATTGCACGGTTAATACAAATGACTAAAGCTCCTAGCGTATGGTAAAATGTATAAGCTTGGTAGGCTGGGTGACGGGTACAAGTATAGTAAGATCCACTGAACTAAATGCAATGTAAACACCAAGGATAGGTTATGTGTAGTTTTTATTTTTAACTCAATGTCTTTTAATATTTTAAGGCACTGCATTTTTACTAATTGGCAGATAGCGTTCTTAAAATGTTTGTTTCAGTACACATTGAATGCAGGGAAAGTCAAAGACAATGTTGTTACATGTTTTGATATGTGGGAAGTATCTGGGATCAGGAATAATTCCACCAGCCCCTTTCTTTCGTCTTTGTCGCATTTTATTATAAAAAAAATCACGCTTCTCCGACAGATTCTGTCTGATATGCATTATCGATGCATACGACTACACACCTTTTACCGCAGATTTAGGGGACATAATAGCACAGCATTAATATCCACACCTGAGAGAGAAAACGGAATCGCACATTCTGATAACATCATCACTTAGATACTAATGACGATTGCATGCTGTAACAGACACCCTTCTTTATGTGATTTTGTTATAGCTACGGTTAATACCACAGCATATTGCAGCATAGCAAAGTTACAGCTTGATAAACTTGCCAGGCCTAGACGTATTAACCCCACAGCGTTTTAGCCCTTAGCATCCGTCAGTCCCTCGTTTTCCAGTTCACGGAGAGATGACAGGTGCCTTGCAGTGCACTCTTGGAAGGTTGTTTACGTCCCTAAGCAACATAGAAAATGCGCTCCCTGCTTTCTTCTCCACCCAGAAGGCGTGTCGTCTGCTTTCAAAACAATAACAACGTTACTTACTTCCGTATTTACTTGCATCTGTTAAGAAACTTCCGGGTCACAAGGTGCATGTGCCCTTAACTTAATACGTATTTTGCCAAAACTTAGAATTATCGATTCATTACTAATAAGCATTATTCAGCATGAGCTTGCAGTTATCCAGTTTACTGACTGACGTTTTACTTGCTTTTAATCTGTGTATTCCACTGAAATGTGTGGACTTACAATGTTGTATACAACTTTATTAAACACGCAGTAAAAGTACCTTTCTTCCAAGTCTCGCATTATTTAAACTGGCACTGATGTACGCATTTCAAACTAATTCTTAAATAAATACTTTATCATGTTGGTGTGAAAAGAAGATGCCTTAAAGAAAAATGTTCTTGTCCCCTTTTTGCAGATCTAGACACAAGCTCAATAGCTTGCTGTTTGATTATGTGCATATGCATATTAGCGGTATGGATTTGAGTTGAAGTTTAGCGCACAAGTCTGTTTTATTATGAAGACTGCAGGGAAAAAAATGTTGGTATTAAATCAGACTGCAGGATGTTCAATTATACCTACTCAGGACGCTGCAGTACGTTTCGTTCACAACGCTTCTTTTTTATTCCTTCTCTCAGGAATGGCCTCGAGTCACATGTCCTCTCCCTGGACGTCATATACTGACTTGATAAAAGTCAGCTTGTCACCCTTTTTATTAACTTCCTGTAAAACGGGTCTTTTGCACAGTAAATTAAGCCAAATGTCTGTCAAGTACTAATGAAGGCTCGTCTATTAGAGATTCACTTGAAAGTTTTGTGAAACTGTCAGTAAAACTTTTTTAATACATGTGTATTTAGGCTTCCATAACGCTGTACTACAATTATCATGGATTGCCCCACTCAAAAAAAAAAAAAAAATATATATATATATATATATATATATATATATATATATATATATATATCTTCACAGATATACGTTTAGTGTAGGCTTACGTTTAAAGCATTTACTAGCCTTAAAAATGCCACGTTATGTCTGCGCTGTTCAACAGAAAAATAGTTTGCTGTGCATACATTAATTTTAAGGATGTTTTTTAACACGTTAACTAACGCTAAATCATAATAAATCTTTTTTTGTTAGCAAGAGGAAAGTTTTAACCACGTTGCAACCTTACAAGCTGAAGCTGATGTAAGTTATTAACAAGTGTTCCACATTTTGCAATTTGCTCCTCACATTAAGAAGTGATGTTCCGCATTTTAGAAACAGGACTTCGAGGGTTACGTATGTTGATTATTTCCGAAGCGAGTCATACAAAACTTGTTAATAATTTATATGTTTCTGTAAAATACTTTATTTTGATAATACCACAGAAGTTGCATTATCTACCTCTCAGCCTCCAAATATTAAATCACTGCACTGACCTTTAAAAAACATAGCTGAGGGCCAGAAAGAGAAGCACTTCTGTATTAAAAAAAAAACAGATATTCAGCAGTAGACTGCATAAACTTAATAAGGTGTCTTCGCACGGGCTTAGTTTAGTTATTTAATAAAGTGCGTATCTTATAAATGGCCTAGTTTATGAAGAAAATCAGGAAGGAGCATCATTAAATCTGAGGGCAAAATCATAAAATTGTTTATTTAAATCATAATATATACCCTTTTAACAATAAATACTTGCTTTATTTCAGGTAATTAACTCAGTTCTACAACAAAGGGAAACAAATGAAACCAGTCTACTAGAATGCATCACATAGTACGTTTGGATATAAAAATAGGACCGGCTGGTAAAACGTGAATAATGTTTACATTAACAGCACTTAAATATTCTACACGTTCAAAATATTAGTAATGCCATATTCAAAATTAAGTACATAGTATCTCAGTAAGTGTTATTGGCGTTAAGACAAAATACCACTTGGGCTTATGAACTCCACAATTAAAACAAGCAAGCAAACAAACAATAATATGATTGTGTGTGTGTGTGTTGGGGGGGGGGGGTCGAGGGATTGGGTTGTAAAACACCACTTGTAACTTGTTTTCTGTACTGGAAATCGGATGAGTGCACCCTAGTACCTTACTAGCTAACATGAATGAAAGTAAACGTGTTCAATTAACACACATTTTCTTAAATTACATCGTTCACGTCAGAAAAAATTCTACAGCCATTTGGGAAACAAAACTGGTAGGCAAAGGCTTGGTATTTATTTTACCTGTCTGTATTCAGATACAGATGGTATGAAACAGAAAGAATCGCAAAGACAAAGGAGATTGTCTAAGAGGATAATTTCCCAGCGCTGACATGCTCTTCATTGCTAAAGCAGTTGATCTGCATTTCTTTTTGCTCAGCTTTTATGTGGAAGTAACGCCCAAACAGTCAGTGACTTGAAGATGAGCGACGTTGGGGAACACCGAATAGTACCCCCTCCCCCACCACGACTCCTTTTATTTTTGAATGAAGATGCATGAATGGAGTCTGTGGCCAAGACACTTGTGGTGAAGGTCAAAGCCTCTGTCACAGCTGCAGGTGCTCATTTCCTCTCTTTCAGGAGAACAACCGCCTTAAAGCACAGTTCTCAAGCCAAAATGATGATGGATTACAAAAATAATAAATAAATAAATAAATAAATAAAGAAATAAGGAGAGAATGCATACAGTTTAGTGTTACAACCTGTAATTGATTTTGCAGCACAGTGTGAAAATGAAAATTGTGTTTTTTTTTTTTTTTTTGGAGCGGGATACAAAATGGCAAATGTCCTGATACTTCCTTGGCATACCTTTCAACTGTTACGATTTAGGCATAGAGCTATTATATAGGAGTTCAGATTTTACCTCGCTCCTCCTAAATTTATGAAGCTCCTCATAAACTTATACATGTTTATGGGTGCTTAGTTTATTACATATAAAAACTAAGCGTCTGCAAAGATTCGTACCACTAACTATACAGTATCTAGTAAATAAATATAGTCTCTTGTGAAAAATAAGAAAATGTTCCTCTTTCTGAGTTATGATATTTTAGAGGCTAATGCTATGATTTTTAAAGGTTGGAAGGTGAGAGTTATGTTCCCATTTAATATGCCATAAAATATGATACTGTACCATATCTCACAATTGTACATACTTTTGCAAAATGTCCAGATGTGTGCCTCATACTTTTGGCCATTTTTTCATAAAACTGGGGTTTCCAGCAAATAATTGAGGTTGAAATCAGAAAATAATAACAGACTTTCGAGTTCCAGACTTACTACCCTTCAGATAATCCATGCTAATGCAAAACCTGTTATTCTGTCTACTTTCTAAATTTGTAAGAGCAATATTTAAAACTTGTCCTTATTTTTGAGTCCTTGTCCTCCCATTATGTATGGGTTTGTCCAGATTTCTTGTTCTAAGGGGTTGAGAGGTATATACTGTACTTAAACACCGTAAATTATATCAGTACCTTTTAACTTTTATCTCCAAAGTTAGTTGAAAAACAAATGATAATTGGAGAAATGTTTGTGTACTGTTAACTCGAAACGTCTCAAAATAATTTCCAGTTTTAGGAAGAATGAAGAAAAATATGTCAATTATAGTGGTGTCCCTTCAAAATCTGAAGAGCTGAGAGTTGTAAAAAACACGACTTTTTTGTCTTGGTTGAAGACGTGGTTTGTCCCTTTTTAGTATGTCCACTTTAATCATTTAAGTTGCGGCCTAACATGCAGTGCACACTGTACCACAAACAAACACCAATATTCAAGAAATAACTGCATAATTACTGCTAGATGCACACATATTGCGTATCTTGTCGCTCTCAACTTTGTGTTCAGCAGTTATTTAACTTTGTTCCGTGTATTTTGAATGCTAGTCTAGATACTTCAGTTTCCTCGGTTTTTGTTATTATTTCATTCTGATACACTATAGATTGATGTTGTTGATGCGACAGTATAATTTGAGTCTGCTTTCCTTGTAAGACAACGTGTCCACAGTTTACATTACCAATGTAGAAAAGATGTGTCATTTGTACACTCTCTAAAATAAGATTTTCCTTATAAACATGTGGGATGGGGTACCATTACCGCCCAAAGTGCTTGCAGTATTTAACTTCCCCCCGAGATAACTATATGCATCGCATCATCTGTTTATATGCATCTCCACGAATTGTCTGTGCCCCTACCCAATTTCTCCTCGGTTTCTGTAATCAAAAGGCTTTTGGCCCAGTAGGACCTGCAGGCCTGCAATTAACGAAAATAACAAAGCCTCCAATTTGCAGTTTAGAATCCGCTTGGAGGTAAAATGATCGAATATTTGCTCTGGTAAAAGAAAGCTGCAATCATGGATTTCATCTGCAGTCATTACGTTGTGTCATATAAGCTGGTCAAGTGAAAAGGCACTGGAAATGAAATTGGGGTATTTTTGATTCTGGACTAGAGAGAATTTATAGCTTGTTGTTATTGCAAACGAGCTCAGCTATTTGATACAACACCACTTTCAAAAGTTCCACTCAAACACACTGGTCGTTACTAAATATGTAGCGGGAAATTTCTAACAGTATTTAATTATAGCATACTTAATAATTTCTTCCTATAGTTTAAAAAGTTGTCGGCTGAAAGGCCAACTACTTCTAAATGATCTGCCACAAACGTTTTCATTTTCAATAGCTGCACCGTTAAACTGTAGATCTTAACACTTCTAAGTTTTAATACATCGAATGTATAGCTATTTTAATATTTTATTAGGCGGTTGCCACAAGTAACGAACCGTTGAAAACTACTGACTGATGCATATTTGTAAAAGGAGAAACCAAAACTTATTTTTTTACTTTTTTAAGGACGAAGTACGCAAATAAAATTCATGCAAGAACTTATGAGAACTTGCTGTCTGCCCTCAGCACAAAAAGGCATCCTCTCCCTTCCCCCACCGAGTTATTTCATCCACAGTTTTTAAATGCTTCCTACTCAAACTTGAATATGCAATGAAGCTCCAGCGCTTTGTGGCGGAAATATAATTAAACTGGTGAAAGATGTAAAAGATGAAGAATAGGGATGACATCAGGCCGATTTCACACTTGGCACTCGGATGGCCGGGCCCAAGCCGGGCTCTTGCCATGCAACATAGATCAAAGTGCACTGCCACTACTGAAAAGGCAAAGGGAGATTTAAGTATGCTAATCCCCAGGACAAATATATTTTAATCTTGTTAGAATACAAGTTAATGCTGCAGCTCAGTGGCTGAACTTTGTTGGAGTGGCTAGATGTACTATAACTCTGTGTTTTGAACTTATATAGGCTGCCAGCCCTAATGATATATATTGCAATTAATAAAACCGTTTACCAAAAAGCCCAGGTGTTCCCAATAAAAGTGAGTTTTAATAGAAATTTTGTGTATCTAAGCCACTTAACCTGCCAGGATCCCCTGCTATGACATACGTTTAAAAAAGGAACATATCAACTTAGATGGATTCCTCACATTATTAAAGGCATAACAGCTTCCTTTGGACACAAAAGTCTAGATGCATTTCATTGTTCCGAGACAAACACTTTTGTAAGATTCATACTAGAAGATAAAGCAAAAAGCTATGGGGTAGGAAAGTCATTCATTACTTTGGGTAAGGTAGCTCTGTCAACTGCTTATCAGAAGGCGACTGCAGCTTTCATTGGTCTAGAGTTTTGACGGACGTTATTGTGGCAGTGTTTTCTCAATGGGTATTCCTCCAGCACTGAGAAGCCAATAAGCTTCCCTCTGCATTTCATGTATTTTGAACTGTGATTTAGCAAAACTGTATCAAAATTTTGCCCTCAGATTTTCTTCTTAAAGTTAGATTTGTTCAATGATACAGCCATTAAATAATTAAAATAATCCTGTATGAAGTTTTTTATAATTATAATTAACTATATGAAATCTAGTATGAGAAGAACATTTGTTCTAAAAAGTAAGAATATAGGCTTCATTTTGACTGATAAGATCCTTAAAGCTCACAATCTGAGAGGTATGCTATATTATAATGTCAGACTTAAAAGTGCTCACACATACACACATCTGAGGCATGCTGTTGCTGTTGTGTCTTTCGGCTTTTCCCGGAACTCCGGTCCGCTAATGAGTGGCACTAGATTTTTACGTGCCGAATTGCCGGCCCTGACGCATAACCTTCAACGAAGGTACGCCCATTCACGCATGTCTCCACACAGAAAACGCTCTAGCTGAGAATCGAACAGGACAACGTCTTACTATGAGGTGACAACGCAACCGCAGCACCACCACCGCAGTACCTATTAGATGTAAAACGCTGCTGTTAGCTATTAACTGTAAGCTTTCTACTAATTACCTGTTGTTTGAAGACGGTCTTTCCTCCAGTATTGTGTAAGCTTAGCATTTTCCATGCTACATAGTGCAAAGACAACATAAATGTATATCAAAAATTCATTGCTTATCTGTCATTTCAATACAGTGGAACATTTCATGGTCAGATTTTTATTGTAGAATGTGCACATTTGTTCTGCAGTGGGTTATCTTGCTCATACAAGTGCCACTGCAACTTTTGGCACCTTTCATTCAGCTTTTGATTGAACTATATATTCCTAAGGAAATGTTGAGATGCCTGTCTTCCCTTCTACTAAACTTTGCAGATCCTTCCTACACTCTGTTTTACACTGAAAAAGAGTTTTTACCCAACAGCGTTTTTTTTTTTTTTTAATATTAAAAGATATTTCCTTTTCTAGTAAGCATTCAACTATCCCTTTTCGTGGTTCAGGTGGGTACTGACTATAATGCTGTCTACATTACTCATGGTTTTGTTGCAAGGTGCTGATGTCTGTGTTCACCTTCAGCCTACAACCTCCATGGAGTTAAAAGCTTGTTGACTTAACTGCATGCCCTGTAAACTATTTATAATGGGCAGGTAATCCATTTTACATTGTCTTACTTTGTGTATAGCCACAGGGACATACATTCTTACATCTGTTTACTCACCGTCTGAGCTGAGGTGGTCTCACCAGTTTTTCATTATCAGTTTTCATCCCTGTGAAGGCTAACACTATATACAGATATTTCGGGCAAGGGAAATACATGGTCTTCTAGCCTACCAATATGCCAAAACATTCATCCCTATAATGCGTGTTCCAGTTGTTCTTAAAATAGCTATACTAGTGCTTGCTAAAATATAATTTAGTTGTCTATTCCACTCATCGGCTACTCTCTCAGAGAACCCATTAGTTCATCTGCCATTCTCATATAATATCCTACATAGGTTGTCTGATGATTCTATAGTACTGTTTGGTAACCACATACAATCCCAGAGGTAGTTGTCTCAAAATGCCCTGTATACTTGAATAAGGTATTCTTTTAAATAGCTACATCAGTTGCAGTAAATTTTAGATATTTTAATCTTTCATAATAGCTTAAACTTTCACATCTGTGGATGCCCTTGGTATATTTCCATATAGGATCATAGGAGGTTACTAGGCTATTGGCCCTGAGGCCCATATAAGGCTAGCCAAGAGTTTAGCCCATGTTTAGACAAATCAGCACCTGATACCCCTGTCCAGCAGGGACATGGTTGGAATCCCGGGGTATATTTTCTGTTTCCCATCCAGTTATCCAGGTTGTGCTTAAAAAGGGATAAGGAGGTACTCTGCTTGATGTGGAGAGGTATTCCATAGATGGAGGAGTCTCTGGGACACAAATCTGTCCTGCTAACAAGTTTTGTTGATGTCACAGACCAGGTTGAGGCCACGCATGCGGGTTACTTGAGTGAAGTTTGACTTGCGGATATGCAGCAGTCACATCAAGGTGGGGTCCGTGATCGCCTTGTATGCCAGACAGAGGTCACCCCTGAGGAGTCTGTATGAAACTGAGTAGAGGGATAGGGCTTTTAGCCTATCTGTGTATGGTAGATGTTTGAGGCCCTGGATTCTCCTGGTGAGGAACCTCTGTGGTCTCTCCAGCTGCTGCATGCGTTTTGCGAGGTACATGCCAAAAGGGGCATTGTACTCAATAATGGGCCTTATAAGGGAAGAATAGAGGGATGTTATGACCTCCTTGTCCCTGGATGTGATACCCTTACTTATGAGGTGAGCTATGGAGAAGGCTTTCCGTACAGGGAAGCAACATGGTGGTCAAAAGTCAGGTTGCTATCAACCTGGGTGCCCAAATCCCTCACGACTGATTGCATGTTTAGAATGTTGTTATTAATGTGATAATTTGTGGGGATGTCACTTTCTCCAAAGGGGATGATGATGCATTTTTTGGTATTCAGCTTGAGGCCATGTTTCTGGCACCAGTCATTTGTCTGAGTGAGACCCTCTTGGAGGATGTCCACATCACTAGGGGAATTGATGACAGCACCCAGCTTGCAGTCATCTGCAAACTTGGTCAGCCATAGCCCACTGGTTTTGGCCTGCACCTCAGAAAAGTATATCCGATATAACAGAGGCCTCAAGACCGTACTTTGGGGTATGCCACTTGTTATGGGTCTACTGCTTGAGGTGGCTTCCCCTATTTTGACTACGTGGGTTCTATCAGTGAGCCAGTTTGCTACCCATCTGGTAACATATGGATTGATGTCTAGTTGAGAGAGTTTATCTATTATGCCCGAGTGGGGAATAGTGTCAAAGGCTTTGGCCAGGTCAAGGTAGGTGGTGTGCACAGTCTTCCCCTCGTCCATGGCTTTGGTGACTGTCCCAAAGAAGTCAACGAAATTTAGCAGACTTGACCTCCCCTTGACGAAGCCAAACTGTGTGAGATCAAGTGTTTGGAGGTTGCCAATGTCCTTGTTAATGAGGTCCATGATAATCCATTCCATGGCCTTGCAGATCAGGATAGTTAGGCTGATGGGTCTATAATTTCCCAGATCTGTGGATGCTCCACCTTTGTGTAAAGGGATGACAGTGGCTGTCCTCCACTCAGCTGGGATGAAGCCAGTACTCAGGCTTTAGTTGAATAGGGTGCCTAATGGTGCTGCAAGTTCCTGCCTGAGTTCACGTAGGATGCAGTCTGGGATGTTATCGGGTCTCATGGAGGCTGTATTTTTTGCCTTTGAGAGAGCAGTGATGACCTGTTCCGTAGATATAAGGGGAAGGGGGCAGGTATTGGGGATGTCCTGATTTACTGATGGAGGGGACAGAGGGGTAAAGTTTTCACTGAATCTGTCAGCCAGCAAGTTTGTTATATCTACAGCATTTGTATATGTGGTGTCCTTGACCATCAGTTCTGAATAGATCTGGGTGCTTCCTTTGAGGTTGCGGACATATGTAAAGAAGGCCTTATGATCGTCTCTAGTAGATGTGAACAATTTGGACTCAAAGTTTGCTTTGGAGGATTTCACTAGTGCTCTTATTTGCTTGTTCAGGCTAAGGAAACATTGCTTCCAATTAGGCACCTGTGCCTTCTTGGTCTTGGACAGCAATTGTTTCCTTTTGTTATAGAGTTTATTTATTACAGATGTCCACCAGACATGTTTACTCTTCCTTGTGGAGGATGATTGTCCTGTTGGGTATTCCTGATTCCATGCATCTATATAAATGCTTGTATAGTACTTTGGTGTAGATTTGGACATTGGTGCCAGTTCCTGCAGAGGTAGAGGGGGCTGTGAAGCTGTTTATACCATACTTCAGGATTCTGTAATCAGCTTTGGAGAAGTTTTTATGTCTGATCCTAGCTAGAGGAGGATTGGGGGAGATGGTGACTTCGAAAGTGACTGCTTTGTGGTCGGATCTTACCAGGGAGGATAATACTTTAGAGATGCTGCAGTGGATGTTCATCGTGTTTCACTGTTGCAGTCATGACTGTAGGGTTCTCCTCTGCCGGCAGGCAGTCCTCGGTCGGCCAGAATCCCAAAGTCTGGGTCCGGCGTCGGCTGTTCAGCCATGCTCCCTGACGTCAGAGCGCCAGGAGTACAAAGCTGACAGCCGACGCCATGTTCTCCAGTCCTTCTTGCCATGCGGTGATAGCAGTTCGCAAGTGCCGGTCGGCTGACTCCTGACAATTTTTTATAAACGTACTTCAGTCCGAAGACTTTCTTCTCCTACTCAAAACTAAGTATCCCGTTGGGGAAACTTTTTTCTTGCTCCAGTCCGATGTCAGAAAAAGTTAATAATTGTATTTCATGTGGGAAGCAAATACCTCATAAGGATTTTCATTCTTACTGTATTCCTTGCTTAGGCCCTAACCACGACGTAGCTAGTTGTCGGTTTTGTGCTAGATTCAATCAATGTACGATTAAACGAAGGTACGATTTTGCATTTCATTACTTCGGTAGGCGTTTTAATTATAAAATGTCGTCGGATACGGTTCCGGCTACCGGAGTTCACAAACAACGCAAGGATAAAGACAGGCCTCCGAGGTCCAAATCAGACGATGTTGTACAAGCAGAGCCAGCTTCAGGTTCGGCCGTCATCAATGAGGCGCTTTTGCAGCCCCTGTCGTCGGCCATTTCAGAACCGATGGCCGAAACGGACTCCCACGAGGAGCCAACTAGGCCTTTGAATATTTCTGTTGCAGGACCTTCGGACAATGCTCCTTCGGATGGGTCCGGAGCCGCTGTGCAGGTACCGGCTTCCGAAGGGGTTTTCAGGCCTACTCAGCTTCTAATAAAGGCAAAGCCAAAGACAAAGGCAAAGACTCCTTCCAAATCAAAGGCTGCAGCCCAGGCCTCTTCTGATCCAGCACCCAAGTCTCAGAAACAGTTACTTAAGATGGCGGAGGACTTACTTACTATGATTAGGGGTTCACATCCCCCTCCAGATAAAAGGCCAAGGCAGGAAGTTTATTATGACTCCTTTGATCAGGCTTCTGTTTCTTCTGTTTCTTCTTCTGACCAGGAATATTCTTTCCCTCCTTATGAGGATTCTGATGCTGAGGAATCCATTCCTTCAGCTTCTCCCCCTGAGGATTTCTCTTTTGGGGAAACTTTGCATGAAATGAGGGAACATTTTCACTGGGAAGGACAGGAGTACTCGGAATCTAAGAAAAGACTAAGGGATTTTCTTCTTCTTCCCCAACATAGACCCCAGGCTATTCCTCCTATTTTGGATATTGTGGATGATGCTTTTTCGGAGGCTAACTTAACTCCTGACTCTTTTCCTCCAGCTCCTGTTAAGCCAGACAGATATTATAGAGTTCCTGATTCCCACCAGTTTTTATACAAGAATCCTACTGCTGACCCTGAAACCATTTCTCAGGGTCCAAAGGGGGTTAAGGCCGCTTCTGCTAAAAAACCCATTCCCACTGAAAAGGATTCCAGATCTTTAGAAAGATGGGGCAAAAAAGTGTACACTTCTGCTACTTTATCTATTAGTGCTTTAAACTGTCAGTTTCATATGCTGAAATACCAGCAATTTCTCCTGTCTGTTTTAAAACAAAAGCTAACTTCCATTTCCGCCTGTGCAGAGGATAAGGAATTACATGACTTAATGCATGCCACTGAACAAGTTGGAAAGCATGGTTTACACTGTGGATTTGATGCCTTAGAGGCTTCTTGTAGGGCTTCTGCCTCTGGCACAGTCATTAGAAGGCATGCATGGTTAAAGGAACAAAATTTGCCAGATCAAGTAAAGGCTAAATTATTGGATGCTCCTGTTCAGCATAGTGTTTTGTTTGGATCTAAAGCTGAAGAGGTGATAAAGAAGATGGAGGACAAGGCAAAATCCATGCAAACAGTTAAAGATTTCTTACAAGTACAGCCACCCAGATTTAGTAGGAATTGGCCTACAAAAAATTGGTCCTTTCCCAATTCAGACAGGCCTCAGAGGGGTAGATACAGACGCTCCTGAGGAAGGCCTCAAACGCAAGCCTGTTATAGATCAAGACAGTGGACTGCTTCCACCCCTAGGGGAGGAGAGGACAGGTCGCAAGCTCATAGAAAACAGACTCAATGACTCCCTCTGTTGGGCTGCAGGAACTTCTTGCCTGGAAGCCCCTCTCGGAGGAAAACTTTCTCTTTTTCACCTAAATTGGACTCATATAACCCAAGACAAGTGGGTTCTGGATGTGGTTTCAAGAGGTTACAAATTCCATTTTCATAACCCTACCAAGACCAAGCAGATGGCCAGATCTTCCAAAACATCAATGGTTAGAGGCCTTAAACAAGGTGGAAGCTCTCTTGGCTATGAAAGCCATAGAACTAGTTCCACTTTCAGAGAGGGGACAAGGTTTTTACTCAAGGCTCTTTCTAGTCCCCAGGAAGCAAAATTCATGGAGACCCATTCTGGATCTGTCAGTCTTGAACACTTTCCTTGAGATACCAAAATTCAAGATGCTTACTCTACAGCAGTTACTTCCAATGCTGACCAAAAATGCATGGATGGTAACTTTGGATTTAAAGGAGGCATACTTACACATTCCCATCAGGCAGGAATGCAGAAAATACCTCAGGTTCAAGGCCGGATCGAGGCACTATCAATTCTCTGCGCTGCCCTTTGGATTGTCTACTGCACCCAGGGTCTTCACCAAATGCCTGGCTCCAGTAGTAGCTTATTGCAGACTCAAGGGAATTCAAATTTACCTTTATCTGGATGACTGTCTTATTCAGGCAGACAGCAAGGATGTCTTACTCCAGCATCTAGAGTTTGTTCAGAATCTTCTCAAGTTCCTGGGATTCACTGTAAACATAAAAAAGTCAAATTTGACACCCTCACAACAGATAAATTTTCTGGGCGCTTCTCTAAACACAACAACCCAGATGGCATTTCTGACATACGAAAAACAATTACAACTGGCTTCAACTTTCAAAACCTTGGCAACATTAACTCAGCTATCTGCAAGGAGATTCCTGCAGGCTTTGGGTTACATGGCCTCCTGCATCCTTCTCGTACCATATGCAAGACTACATATGAGGAAAATACAGTGGTACCTAAAAAGTATATGGTCTCAGCATTGCCACAGTTTAGACATACAGATCTCCGTCCTGCCTTGTCTCCAAAAGGAATTCCTTTGGTGGTCCAAGGCATGTACTCTAAACAAAGGAAAACCCTTCTGTCTGCCTCCTGCCACTCAGATACTAACCACGGATGCCTCAGATTATGCATGGAGAGCCCATTTTCAGGGCAACTGTCTGCAGGGCCTTTGGGCAAAGGATCAGAAGCACCTGCATATCAGTTTAAAGGAAATGTTAGCCGTTCAGAAAGCTCTATTGGCCTTCAGGAATCTTCTACAACCAGGACAGCTACTGATACTGACAGACAACACCAGTTATGTGGTACATAAACAAGCAAGGGGGATCTCATTCCTATCCCCTTTGCAGACTAGCCATGAATCTATGGAACACAGCTCAAGCTTGCAAAGTGGACCTACAAGCTCAGTTTCTATCAGGGAAACAAAACTTCCTGGCAGACAGTCTGAGCAGAAACCTGTCGGACCCACACGAATGGATGCTGGACACCGTAATATTCAAGATGATTACAGCAGTCTGGGGATGTCCTCACATAGACCTCTTTGCATCCCACCTCAATCATCAACTACAGATTTTTTGCACCAGGACATTCCACGAACTAGCTTGGAAAGTGGATGCTCTATCATTCAGTTGGAGAAACCTCTCAGGGTATGCCTTTCCGCCTCTTCCTCTTCTTCCACGGGTATTATTAAAGATCAAACAGGACAAGCCCAAGATGATAATCTTGCTGGCCCCAAATTGGCCTCGACAGTTTTGGTACCCAACACTGAAAAACCTTTGTCTGGAGCCTCCTTGGTTTTACCACAGACTCCGAACCTTCTGTCCCAACACCAGGGTCAGGTTCTGCACTCCCATGTCAAAACTCTCAGCCTGGCGGCCTGGTTAATCCAGGGTCTTTGATTCATTCTCTCCTACCCAAGCAGGTTATGGATGTCATTTTAGAAGACAGACGTCCTAGCACTAGAAAATCTTATGCAGGAAAATGGAAAAGATTTTGTTCCTGGATGCAGGCTCAGGATTCTGATCCTCTTATTCCTAACATTCCTCTGATTTTACTTTACCTTACAGACCTCTTACATAAGGGTCTCTCTTTCTCTTCAATAAAGATACATGCCTCTGCTATTTCTGCTCATTATAATACAGACCCTCCAATCTTTTCCCACCAGCTCATGAGACAGTTTCTCAGAGGAGCTAAGAACTTAAGGCCCCCTAGATATCCTCCCATTCCTGCTTGGGATCTCAACTATGTTTTGGAAAAACTCACCTTACCTCCTTTTGAGCCTGCTGCCACAGCTGACATCAAGTTTTTATCTTGGAAGACAGCTATCCTGTTAGCTCTGACCTCTGCCAGGAGAGTCTCGGAGTTGCAAGCTCTCATGGCTGTGGAACCTTATATTATTTTTCATCAAGACAGGCTGTCTTTAAGGACTAATCCTACTTTTATGCCTAAGGTGATTTCCAAAGTGGCTTTAAATCAAACTATTCACTTGCCAACTTTTTTCCCCACTCCTCAAAATAAGGGGGAAAGGATCTTGCATTCCTTGGATGTACACAGACAACTATGTTTTTACCTGGACAGAACCAAGGACATCAGGAAATCAGAGCAATTGTTTGTTTCTTATGCTTCAAGTTCCCATGGTAAAGCTATTTCAAAACAGACCATTTCCAAATGGATTGCTCATGGAATCAGATTTTGCTATTCACACCATGGAAAGCAAATCCCAGGGAGTATAAGGACTTACTCTACCAGAGTTGCTGCCACTTCAGCTGCCTTCCTCAGGGGAGTTCCTACCAAAGACATTTTGGAAGCTGCAACTTGGAGTTCAGTGCATACTTTTTCCAAGCACTACAATCTACCTCTTTACTCTAAGTCTAGGGCAGGCTTTGCTTCTGCTGTCTTGCAGGGCCTTTTAGCTGCCTCCTCTTCTTTATGACCACCTCCCTTTTATTCTGCTTTGGGATTCAACCCTACAGTCATGACTGCAACAGTGAAACACGATGAACATAGTACAGTTGTGTACACTTACCATAAATGTAGATGTTCGAGTGTCTTCACTGTTGCAGTCTGGGTTTCCCTCCCTCCTGTCCCCTCTTATTTTTTCATTTGTGTGGTTCCCTTCTTCACCCTTCTTTTGAGGTGTATTTGCAAAGGGTATGGGATCTTTCTCATTTTGGAGCACCTGACATCTGAGGCAAGAAAAACTGGAGAACATAGCGTCGGCTGTCAGCTTTGTACTCCTGGCACTCTGACGTCAGGGAGCATGGCTGAACAGCCGACGCCGGACCCAGACTTTGGGATTCTGGCCGACCAAGGACTGCCTGCTGGCAGGGGAGAACCCTACAGTCATGACTGCAACAGTGAAGACACTTGAACATCTACATTTATGGTAAGTGTACACAACTGTACTTTACTCATGCTGTTTAATACCAAGTACAATATATTATCACCCCTTGTGAGGGTATCGACTAGCTGTTCCAAGGCATTTGCATTGACAAAATCAAGGAATCTTTGGGTATCTCTGTTCTGGCATGAGTAGTTCTTCCAATCTATGTTTGGGAAGTTAAAGTCACCCAGCATCAGGGTAAAGGGTTGAATCTTGATAGATTCGAACAGGTGCAAATAGGTGGATTGGGCATCTTGAGTCAGATTTGGGGGCCGGTAGCTAACTATGATTTGAATAAGGGGCTTGTCAATGGTTAACTGTACCTGGAGTGTCTCCTGAGTGTCGTACTGTTGACCAGCCTGGAGGTGTGTATGTCTTTAATATATATTGAAACTCCACCTCCTTTGGCTTTACTACCCACAGTTTGGAGTCTGAATGTATGATAGGATGAGTAACTAGGTAAAGCTGGGGTGCTCTCCCCAGCTTTGAACCAGGTTTCTGTGACTGCACAGATGTCAGCATTTTCCAGGGTTAGGAATGCTTGCAGTGAGTGCATTTTCATGTTTAGACTCCTACCGTTTAGCAGCATGACCTTTAATTTGTGTTTTGTTGAAATTTTTATGTTGATAGTTTTAACCTACTCTTTCTAGTTTACTCATGCTTGCTTTTTTATCAGGTTTCCATTTTATTATTCTGTACTCCGGTTAAGTCTATTGTAGCTTACAAATATTGTTTTCATAATTTTAGATTTCCTAGACTATACATTTTTTTTATAAAGTCTAATGACTGTCATTAACCAATTGGCAGATATGATCAGAGCAAAAAAAAAAATCAAAACTCATATACCCAGATCCTTAAATGAATCCACAGATTTAATCAGTGTATATTGCATTAAATAGTCACCATTCAGATGATCCCAAATCCCATATGCTTAATTTTTGATACTTTTATCAGCATATTATTCTCAAGTGCCCAAATGGTCAGTTTGTTCAAGTTCTTTCACAGATGTGAAGTATATGTAAGAGATATAATCAGTTTACCAATTTCAAGTAAACTGCATACTGACTGTAGAACACCTCAGATGAAAAAGAAAGATCTGAAAGATACAACCTAAACAAGTATGTGCCTAAGACACAGCACTCTGGGACACCCTAAGTATAACCTAGAATTTCCTCTGTCCCATTGCCGTATCATATTTGCCATGTCCTATTTATTAGCCATTCAGCTATGCAGTTTATTAAGATTACTTTAGTACCTAGTTGTTATAATTTATTGACCAGTGTTTTGTGCAAGACCCTATCAAAGACTGAAGATAAACTCCATGTAAATTGCATCACATTTTTTCATTTATAGCTGATATTATATTAACATAGAATATCATATTACAAGTAGTTGTAGATCTAGTTTCAACATATGCAAACTGATATATGGTTTCAAGTCCCAGCCTTTCCAGTTCTGGCAGTAATGTAGTCAAAACAACCTTCTTCATTATATCTTCATGATAGTAAAGTAAAATCATGGGTCTCTTCTGACTCTGAGTTTGTCCTTTTTCCTTATACCTTAAAAAAGGGTTTCACAAGGGATGTCCACAATTTTGAGGAATCTTTCTGTTCTTAAATTACCTAGCGAATAACTGATATAATGGTTCTGAAAGTTCACATTAAAGTGTTCTCAAGTTGTTATTACTAATTCTGTATCCATCATGTGCTTTGTTTGGGTCCAGTTTGCATACAGTTTTTTCTTCAATCTGATCTAATTTAATTTTAGTTTTAGTACCTGAGGGTATCTGGATGTTACTAGCACAAATGATTGCCCCCTTTGTGCAGCCAAACTGTTTTATATAAGATTTTGTAAATATATCTTGAATCTGTTGTGTTTGAGGATGACTTTTAGAATCTACTAACAGGTTATCGATTTGTACGTTTTTACCCCTAGCACATTTTACATATCTATTTTCTATTATTCTCAACATTGTTATATGAATTTTATTTAGATCTTTCATAATCTTGTTTCACACTGTGTTTAATTTATCTGTTTGTTTGTTTCTGTTTTCAAAGGTACATTTCAACCTTATTTTTATTATATATATTGTCTCATATTAGTTAAGTATCTTGTTCTTACTGAAATATACCTCATGTGAGTAGATCCTGATGTTAAAAAAATATTTATTTTTTTGCGTTTAGTTTCCCTTTCAATTTGTCACTGCCACATTTCTTTCTGCCTTCTTTCCACTGAATGTATCACTCCAATTAGTTTTACACAGTGATTGCTTTGCTTCCATATGATCTGTTATTAATCTTCTGCACGTTTGTTTAGATTTCAGTTTGGCATATTATCAAATAATAATTCAACCTTTATAACCTCATCACCACTGCACATGAAAGGTGGCAAAGTGACATGAAGTAACAATCATCTCCTTAGGCATACAAACAATATCCAGTATGTTCCATTCCCTGATAGGTTAGTTAACAATCTGCAACAATTGTTATTCCTGAACATATGTTGGAAATAATGCCATTACTGATGGTATGGAATCAGTATTATTCCAGTCTGTTTCTAATAAATTGAGGTCACTGGTTGCTATTATTTTACCCTATGTATCATGCAAGAAAGGTGTGAGTTGCTCTAGGTCATCAAAACTTGACATTGGTGGTCTACACACACCATCAATTGCAATCTGTTCCAGGGCTGTCTTTATTGTCATGGTTGCACAACCTCCACTGTTGGTGTTATCAAAAATGTAATACTCACAGGTCTCATAACAAATTTTTAGCCCTATCACAACCCCTACACCTGATTTTCTGTTAGAATGTTTGTTAAAGAAAAACATTTATACCATGACTTGGTTTCTAATAAATGCTTTCTAACCAGGTTTCTTATACAGTAGCATCAATCTTAAAGCAACACAGCAAAGATGTTTAATTAAGGAAAAATATTTTACTAATGCTTCTAGCTTTAATTACCAACACATGTAAATCAAATGGTGTTCTCTGTGAACTTCTAAATTTCTAACCTGGCAAAAGTCCCATCGTATGGTAGTCAAAGGTGAAATATTTCTGCTGCAAAAAAATTCTTCCCTTGTCTTGACTAGTGGACTTCATCCAGTCTAAATGCATGTGCCCAAAATTATACATAGACGTTCTATACATTATCACCTTTTAAAATTGGCTATTTTTTCTTCCGGTAGTCCTTTAAGATGAGATCATTTGAACCAACAAGAATAAAAACATCTCCGTGCTTCCTTGCATTAAGGTGCTCTGAAGGCCCTACTGACTCCTGGCATGCATGGCATTATTCAATGCTCGTCCTTTTTTTGGAAATGTGAGTGTCAGTTCTTTTAATAATCAAATCTTCAATTACTAGTATATAATTTCTGACGAGATCTGAGAAATCTCTCACTTGTAATTTAGTAATGTCTGCTGTTTCAATTATTAGAAAAGAATAATCTGCAGTACCTCTAGTCTTATTAATCTCACTATTTTCACCAGTTACTTCATTTGTTTGTTTGTGTCTTTCGGCTTTTCCCGGTTAGGGGTCGCCACAGCGGAACTCTGGTCCGCTAATGATTGGCAGTTGATTTTTACGTACCGCCTTGCCAGGCCTGACGCACAACCTTCAACGAAGGTGCACCCATTCACACATGTCTCCATGCAGAAGACGCTCTAGCTGAGAATCGAACCGGACAGCGTCTTACTGTGAGGCGACAACGCTACCACAGCACCACCACCGCATATAATTCTCATCTAGCTGTCTTAGTGCTTCCACAGCTAGAGCAATATTTGTCAACTTCCATCTTTTTCATCTTTTTTTCTTATGGTAATGTCTGTTAATCATTTCCATTTCAATTTGGATTTCTTCCTTTTAACTCATTCCTTACTTCTTTTTCTACAATTTCTGTTGAGAAAAGTATGTAATTTCCTGTAGTCTGAATTTCTTGTGTTCAACCAATGTTACCAGTCCTTGTAATTTGGGTATTGCATAACAAATCAATATTCTTTTCTTTAGTGTATATTCTCTGCATTATAGTCATTAACCAGTTTTTTTTTTACTCTAAGTTATTAATTGTGAAATTCTTTCTTTTTTTCTTTTCTGTTTTCTTTCACCTGCTCTGAATTCTCAGATTGCTGTATAATAGTATCATGATCTCCAAAGTTGTCATCTGTGGGATCATATTTAAGATAGGTTATGTGATTTTGCTAGCAGAAGGCACTTTCTTTCCCAAATGTGTTCTATTTGCACTTTGCCTAATATTAGTTATATTATCAAACCAGTCATTAATATATGTAACAACCATTTTTCAAGTTATGCCAATTGCACAAGTGCAATCATCTTTCCTAAATCTAGATTTGCTATCAGTAATAGTAAGCAAATCATCCCACTTTTGACATGAGGAACACAAGCTTCCAATATTATCAGGTGCTGCTTTTAGATATATGTATATATATATATATATATATATATATATATATATATATATATATATATATATACACACACACACACACTGGACAATATACTTATGCTTCAGCAAAACATTAATGGTGTGCTCATTAAAACAATTAGTTTTCAGCTACAAAATAAATAAATAAAAAAATAATGGAAATAATTTTAAAAGAAACAATAATATCAAAATTAGTAACTGTAAAACTCACAAAAATTAAATCAATTAGCAATTTAAGTCGAATTGTGTGAGGAAATCAGACAAAATGCAAATAAATATTAAATTAAGTACGCTAAGCTAATCTTGTACAAAAGGAAGTAAGTTGTGCTAGTCACACTAATACACAGTAGTTTGTGCTCACTATCTATAGTCACCCCTTGTTAAAACAGTAAATATCAGATGTAAAAAATAAAATATAAATCAAAATAAACTTTCTTCAACCAAGCAGTTGCACAACAAATCACAATACAATACTGGATGGTTTCAGAGAAGTTCTAGAGTTGCTCTAATGAAGGTACTGGAATAGGTGGGATGCTGCTATTATATCTGTGTTATTAGCTCGATACTCTTTGCTTCTTTTCATTATCAAGAAATCATTGGCTGAATTTTGGAAATGTGTATCTACTCTTATCTGTCTATCATACCTCTCAACCTCTAAGCACAAGAAATCTGGACAAAGCAAAAAATAATGGGAAGACAAAGGCCCCAAATCGGGGACAAATTTTAAGTATTGTTTTTATAAACTTAGAAAGTTGCTAAAAAGAGAGAGTTTGCATTAGCATGCATTTTATGAAGGATATGAAGTCTGAAACTAAGTTTGATGGCATTATTTAATGGCTTCAGTCTTCACTGATTTGCCAGAAAACCACTCATTTTAAGAGGATTAGACCAAAAAATATGAGCCAAAAATCTGGACATGCTGAGAAAATCTAGATAGTTGAGAAGTATGCTATGTATGTACACATTTTTGTATGTGTATGGACATATTTACACATGTATGTATGTATGAATGTACCTAGCTACCTATCTGCCTTTGTTTCACAGGAGTACAACACACATTATCTTTATGTCTGGTGTGTGTGTGTGTGTGTGTGTGTGTGTGTGTGTGTGTGTGTGTGTGTGTGTGTGTGTGTGTGTGTGTGTCTAATTTCAAAGAAAACAATGAAAAACCCTTTCTTTTCAAGCCTCCTTTGTTAAGTGTTTATCTTCCTGCTTGAAGTCAGTGAATACATGTTCCCTTGGAAGACAAATCATCCCTCAAACTTTAGACATCCATGGATAGTGTCTTTTTTGTTTAGTGTCTGACAGTAACACATACAATTGTGAACTATGTTTAAAAATTTAACAAAGCCAGAAGGCTTAGAAGGTTAAGCGTTGTCATTCTTTCTGGCAGAAAACCTGTTAAACAGATCACAAAACTTTCTAGAAAATCTCATAAGCCTAATGAATTCTTAAGTGTATTGCTATGCTTTGTGTATGTAAATGTTTGATGGTAACAGAGAGATAAGAATTTGAATCCCATCAGGGCAAAACAATGTGAATGGAGGACAAAGGCTATGGTGATATGATATGCTCTGCTGTCTACAACTACATTTAAAATGTTTTAATAAAAAAAAAAAATCTTAAAAATCGCACATCAAATAGAAGTCACACCACTGGTACTAAACAGATTAAAGAATAAACAGGGCACACAAATAAGAATCAGTAAACAATTTCCAAAGTGCAGCCTGGCCAGTAAGAGCATATAGTAAATATGCACTACTGCACTAGGTATAGGCCTTCACCATCCAAACCCAAGAAAGGCTCCACAGGGAACATCCCACCAGTCTTTGTAAACCATAAATTTGACAGTCAAAAGAGCTATGATCACTTGAGCCACATCACTGGTACCAAACAGATTGAGATATAAACAAGGAGCACATATATGAATCCCTAAACAATTCACATTGTAGGCTGAGCACAGAAAGTTATAGGAGATATGCACTGTTGCACTGAGTATGGGGTTTCACCATCTACACCCAATAAAAGGTTTCACAGTGACTAGCATATTGATCAGAGTCTTTGTCCTAGCTCCTTAGACCCATTTCTCACCACCTCCTCTGGTTTTCAGCATATTCCAGTAATCACTTCCCTACAGCATCTGTACTTTGAATAAACTTTTATCCACACACACACACACACACACACACACACACACACACACACACACACACACACACAACACATTACCTTACATGGAAGGTTCTTGCTCATGATAGTAAACTGCTACTCCCCCTAGATTATCAGGTTGTGAACCCTCAGGTTTATTCCACTGTTGTTAAATATGCCAAATGAAAATAAGCATAAATAATAGCGTGTAGCAAAGCATTCTGGCCATTAAAAGTGGATATCAGCAGCTTTGTCACTAGATAATCGTAAATGCACTCTTATCAATTAATAAATGCATAAATAGATGATGAGCCAGAAACTATGAAATAAAATACTTTACTTTAAATGAACACATTAAGCAATATAGTTATTTAAATATGCAGATAAATACTGAACTGCACATAGGAACAGAAAATAATCATTTCGAACAAATATACTGCAAGAAAGAAAAAAAAACTTATCTTTAGCTATTCATTTTTTCTGGCTACTCTTGTTCAAAGGAATTGCCGGTACTTAAATACAATTATTGAATTTCCAGGCATGGACAATATTGCAGAAGAATCACAAGTCACAGGCTTCCAAACTATGTGTTTTTTTTCTCAGCAGGTGTTGTCCTCAGCTATTTTGTTGCTATTTTTTGTCATATAGAGGTATATCACATTTACATATTAATGGGGTTGTTTACTTTCTGTTGGTCAGCTGTCTCTTTGAAGAATCTCCTAATTATGGCCCATAGCTTTCTGAGCCTGGGAACAGTCACATATTTTGTAATTGAATTTTCACATCCTTTTAGTGGAAGTTGCAGATTTGCAACTTCATTTACAACCTTTGTATATTTTCTCTTTTTTACATCCATAGAAAAAAGTCAGAAACCCATATACCTTTTCCTGCCAATAAAATTACATATATTGCAGATTAAATCACATAATTGTAGTCTACCTTCTGCAGGTTTTATTAAACTTAATGAGCACCTGACATATTTGTTACATTCTGATTCAGAAAATAGTAGCACATTTATTTATAAACTTCACCCCCCTCATTCTAGACCTGGAAAACACTCAGATATGAAGCTTGACGTGTTTTGCACTCTTCTGGTATACTCACCTGTTCTCTTACTTGCAAAATCATCTACAGTGGTGTATGTATTACCACCACCACCTGTGTTTAATAATCACATTATAGGACTGCAGTGCTAAACTCAATCTAAAAAGCTTTCCATTTTGCCTGTTCACCCACTGCAACCACTGTAAAGGGGGTAGTCTGTAACCACAGTGAAATGTCTGCCATAAAGAAAGGGTTGAGGTTTTTGCAAAGCCCAAACTATGTCCAAACACTCTTTTTTTTTGCAGCTGCATAGGATTCTTCCCAGGGCTGAAGTCTAAGACTGAGATACACCATGGGATGCTCTACCTTCTCTAAGGAAACATGGTTATGGGCAGCCACCACCCCATGTCAGGCCTGATTAGCTTATTTGATCCACTTAAGGCCTCTTTAAGTGTACAGACTGCCTCCTCAAAGGCTGGAGTCCAGATGAGTTTCTCTGTTCTTTTCCTTCTGGTAATGTCTGTAAGGAGAGAGGCTATCATACAATAACTGGGGAAAACTTCCTTTAGTAACCTGCAGTCCTTAAGAATGCTGTCACCTACTTCTAAGTATCAGGAGTAGTATGTGCCTAACTGGTGTTTGCCATGGCAGGCTCTGGATGAATCTGACCACCACACACACACTGCATGATCTAGATAAGACACTTTTGAAATTCTTACCTGGCACATGTTGGTCTTAACAGTTAAACTCTTCCCCTTTTTAGTGTGTCCAACACCTCTCTAACATGTTGTGTTTGTTATAGTCAGGACTGATCGTATATGTACTGCATTATCATGTAAGTAAGAAACACTACAGTTCCCAACTCTTTCTAGGATGTGATCTACCAACCTCTGGAAGGTTCTGGGGCATTCTTTAGCCAAAAGAGTATCTTGATGAACTGATAGAACACAACAGGGCCACTAAATAAACAAATACATAAATAAATAAATAAAATTAAAGCTGACCTTTTCTTCACTGCAGGTGTTAAGGATACTTGTCAGTAACCCTTGCTAAGGTCATTGGTAGTTAGATACTTAACCCCACCCAGCTATTCTAAGATTTTGTCTGTCCTGGTCATGGGGTAAGCATCTAAGTCTGTGTAACTATTCAGTTTCCTTTGGCTCTACATAGAATCTGGTGCTGACATCTTTTTTTTGGCACCAGTGCCACTGATGAGGTTCAAGGACTGTTGGACTCTTGGATTTCGCCCAGATCCAACATCTCTTGCAGTTCCCCTCTCAGGGTTTGCTTAACTCACTCAGGCAGTCTATAAGGAGCTTGGTCAATGGGTCTAGTGTCCACATGGTGCTTCACTGGCTAGGAGTGCCCTTGCTTACCAGTTAGTGTGTCCCCAAACTACTATAGTATGGCTCACATCTCCCAAATTTGGGTAGAAGATAGCTGCTGCGAAAAGTTTGCCCCATCCACTCTGGTATCAGACTGAGCCTCGGTGAGACGATCTACCATGACACCCCCCCCACCGATTCATCCTGTACTTCACTGCAAAAATATGAGCACCAGTGTCTAATGTAGTTAACATCATTTACTTTTCTTACAGTGGAGATCAGAACCTTCTGTGGTGCCTACAGTTTATTTTGTGTAACAGGAATGAACACCACCACTTTCTGCTCAACAGAATACTCTTTGCCCTGACTGTCTTGTCATACCACATCTTTTACTGCTGCTATTCTTGTGCTAGGTGCTCTTTTCCCATGCCATTGAGCTCTCTAAGACTTTTCTGGATGTTTAGGACATATTCCACAACTGATTGTTTGTGGGAATGACAGTCATCCTTCCACTCACCACAAATTAAATCCAGGAGCCTCCTCATCCAGCAACTTGAGTGGAAAAAATACTATGGATTCCCGGAGCATTTCTTTGTATGCAGTCTTTCTTGAACTTGGCTGCAAATGCTCTCACAATGTGCATAGTTAAACTCTCCAGTAGACCGCTGATCTGTGTGTGATAGTGGGTACACTTTAAATGCTTTACTCCACAGCATTTCCACAAACAGGCCAGCAGGACTAACATAAAATCAGTCCCTCTGTTTGTCAGTATTTCTCTTGGGAAACGTGTTCTACTGACAATTTTTAATAGTGCATTTGCCACATTCTCTGTCTCAATAAAGGAAAGCGCTACCACCTGAAGATGTCTAGCAGAACAGTCCACCACCACCAGCACCATCGTCATCACCAAATGATACCTTTTACTTGTGGAGCTTGTGGAAGTTGGAGACCTCAGAACATCCATAGCTACTGTGATGAATGGTTCCTCTGTAATAGGCAAAGGCATCAAAGCAGCTTTAGCTTGTTGACCCTTTGGCACTGCTCATCTGTCTTGCAGAACCTCTTCACGTGCTTTGTAATATGTGATCTATAATACTTTTGCATCAGCTTCTTTTTGTATGCTTTGTGTTCATATAGCATGAAAAGTGAATACTGTGTGCCATGGCCACAATATGCCCACTATCAAACTTTGGTACTACCAGCTGTTGTACCACATCTCCATGTATGCCTCCTTCAGGAATCCATTCTCTGTAGAGTAATCCTTTGTTCCAGTATATAGGCTGTCCCTGACATTGAGGATCAGGTGTCTTCTTCGCTAGCTCCCTCAAGTCCTGTAAAGTAGGGTCTGAGAGCTGATATTGTGTCAGTACTTTCTTTGTGACCCCCCCTCAGTTGCCCCTCAAAAGGAAGTTTGGTATCATATGACAATGATACTTCAGATTTAGGATTGCTACCACCACCTAACTCTTCCCCTGAAGTAACTTCTGCCAAGGGAACCAGTATCCATCTACTGCTGTGTCTGAGATTCAGGCTCACTGCTACCAACTGACCCTAATCCTGAAATAGCCATGTCATCATCCCCTAATGGAGGTGAGGGCAGTAGCTATGTCTCTGTCTTTCCTCCCACCCTGCTGTCATCCCCACTTGCTTGCATCCATGTCTGGCTATATGCAACTATGTGCATGCAAGATCGTGTATTATTATAATACATTCATCCATCCACAACCCCCCTTCCCATTTTTGCACATGGGGTTGGTGTGCCACTTCAACAGTGATGATCATCTAGACCCAAGGTTCAGACCACCAGGTGGTTAGCCCTATCCTAGCTGTTCTTCCATACTACATACTCATACCTATGGCCAATTAAGAGGGTCCAGTCATTACATATTAAAAAAAAAAAACATCTGTTGGGGTATTATCGAACGCCACCACCTGCCTTATTCTTTTCTCTACTCCCTAACCTAAATAAACTCTGGCCAATGGTACCTAAAAAGGACCCCCTTCCAATGCCCTAAATACAGTGGAGTTCCTGGACAAGTATTGCCCCATTTTAACTGCTGTGGGCTTAACAGTAGTTATGCGCCAACATTTTATCCCTGTTGGTAATGGTATCTTTCTCCTCCACCAGGATAGGTTAAGATCCTTGTGATAGTTTGATGTAGTAGCTGTCTCCAGGCAACCCACCACTGGTGAGCCCACCTACACAACCTGCCTTCTGTGACTTTTGCTCCCCACATTGTCTCAGTGGAGAATGGTACCATACTTGCCCCCTTTGGTTACACTGAAAACATTTTAACCCCAGTGCCTGGATCTGTACTAGAACTCCTGACTTCCCCCTTTGCACGTGAAAGCTGCTGTAATGGCTCTGGCTGCCCACAATGATCTATTTATACCAGAGTGTAGTGCTAGGTATCCCCCTCTTATGCAGCTGTGAGCTTTACTTTCCATGTATTCACTTGTGTTATACTGCCAGTCGGTCAGCTAGATTCTAATGTCCTCAGGCAGAGTACAGAGTACACACTCACCCAAAGTTCTGCTACCATTACAAATGTAGTGACTTGGCACACAGGCATCCACCTATGAAAATAAGTGCTTATTTCTGCAGTATAATCACACTGTCACCTGCCTTTTTTTCTTTGCTCTCTGAATTTCTTTCTGTATGCTTCAGGACTGTGTTTAGAATATTCAAATAAACACTGTTTAATGGGTCTATGTTAAATGAACGAATTATCAAAATGTCGAGTACAACATACCCAATGGCATTCGATCGATAGTTTATTTAATTGGACACTCCAAATGCCGAAATTTGGAGTTCAGAAATGTTTTGATCGGCCATCCCAGTCAGTGTAGCATGTGATGTAGACACGCTACACTGTTTGGAATGGTGACATCACAGGCTGCTGTGTTTAATATACCAACTCCGAGATCGCTGTACATTAGGGAAAGGGCAATTTCCTGGTAATCTCTTGTTGCGATTACCGGGAAATTGCCCTTTCCCCAATGTACAGTGATCTCGGAGGTGGTATATTTAGTTAAGGGTGGGGGGGTGAAGCCCTCCACTTCATTTTAAAAGTAGGTGTGTTTGTGTAGGTGTCTTAGTGTTTGAATGATGTGAGTGTGTAGGGGGTTGTATGCATTGGTTGTATGTGTGTGTTTTGTATGTTAGTGTAGGGGAGGTGTGGGACAAACAGGCTTTTGAGGGTTTGAGATTTTGAACCTACGATCATAGTGTGTCGAATATGTTGTGCTCGACATTATGATTGTTCGTTCATTTAAAATAGACCCTGTTTAACTGCATTATAATTCAAATGATTAGCAGCATCATTTAACCTTGGAACAGCATGCATTGCTCTACCCATTAGCAGAAGAGTTAAAGAATGTCACCCACTGACAATTTGATGTTGATTAGACACGCATTCAAATGCCTGAATTAAACTGTCAAAGTCATCCCCTTCTTTATACTGCAGAAATAATTTGGTTTTGATGTTGGTATCTTCATAGATTCATAGCTTAGTACTAAGCTAACATCCTTTATGGGTCATTTTAAGCCTAACCAATTACCCCATGTGAGAATCAAGCCCTGCACGTTGTATCTGTAAGGTAAACACCTTAATCATTATGACAGCTTCCTTATCCTCAGTCCTCACTTTTTCTGGCAAAGGACCAACATTTCTTTTTCATGCTGTCACTACTTTTCTCTTTCTTCCACTTTATGTTACTCTCTTTGCAGCTCCCACTGCTTTATTCACTCTGCTACATCAAGTTCCATGAATTACATCACTAACATCAGCCTCTGTAATTCCAGATGGGTTTTCAGATCATCCTTGACTAGATTAGACTGTCCTTTTTCTGCATGCTGCATGCCCAGCACACCTGTCATATTGCCTCCCAATTTAATGGGCTGCATTCCAGCTGTCATATCATTCATGGCCATACCTGCACGCAATATTCCCTTTGTTTTGCTCTCCTTGGCTAGCTCTGATATTGACACTTGGCATATATTCAGGCTCATTCTGCCTATTTCCTAAATTTTTATTTATTTATTTATTGACATTTGTTAACCGGGTTGGTCCATCTGGGCGAGGAGCCCATTTTCAGTGGAGACCCGAGGATAAAAGCTAAAATTAAGTACAGATAAATTATACCTGATAGTTTAACACGCGAAAAGTACAGTGAACAGTTTCAAAACCAAATCATTCAGTTGGGAAAAACGTTACAAGTTCTCATTAAATTCAGGCATTTCAAAAGAAAAATATATATTGTGATGGAGTGTGTACTACAGAGAATATTGGGGTTAGGTAGGGTCATGGCAAGTACAACTTTTTGTCCTCATAAAGTGTAGTTTGAGCTCTTTCTTAAATTGTAAAGGGTGTGTTATGGAGCGTAAATGGGATGGGAGGTTATTCTATGCCTGGGATAGGGTGGTTTTATAAAATAATCTACCAATAGATTTTTTTTTGTTTGATAGATGTTGAGGAGTTGTAGAAAAACAATCACTTGAAGGCGGTGTCCAGTAACACAAGATACCAGGTGTCCTCAATAAAAATGCTTTAATGTTGTTGTTGTTTGTCTTTCGGCTTTTCCTGGTAAGGGGTCGCCACAGCGGAACTCCAGTCTGCTAATGATTGGCAGTAGATTTTTACGAAACGCCGAGGTGCCAGCTCGACGCCCAACCTTCAACGAAGGCATGCCCATTTACGCATGCATGTATTTAGAACACTACCCAACCACGGGGAGGACATGCAGACTCCACACAGTAGGCGCTCCTTTAATGCAAAGCCAAAATCCACAGCAGCAACAAATACAATTTGCGAAAAGCAGCACACAGCTACAAGAACAGAATGTTGGATAAGCGCTTTTGTCTGCTACCATAGCAGACTTTATCAAATCTACTGCTGCCTTACACAGGTGTAGTTAAATAATCAGTACAATTAACACCTTAAAAGTTTTAAAGACATAGTACAATCAACATACAAATTGTAAAAAAGAAAAAGAAAAAACATGTCATAACTTAGCAGCCCTCTCTATTTTGTAACACTGTAGGACTGGTTTATTTGTCTGTTTGCACTGGTTGTAAAGCATACTATGTGGGTAAAATGGAAAGAGCCCTCAAGAAGAGGGTGTATGAACACTTGTATGCCATTAACACTCACACCAAGAACAATGCCCTTTATAGACATTGCCTTATACGTGGGTCGTTTTCTGGCTACAAATTTGGCATACCTGAAGTGGTGATGAAAAAAGCCAGGGGTGGCAGTTGGGCTAACAATATTTATAAAAGTGAGCTTAAATGGCAGCTTCGTTTAAATGCCTGGTACCCACCAGGCTTAAATGACAGTTTGTCTTTAAAACCAATTTTAATAGAGAGGGCTGCTAAGTTATGACATGTGTTTTTCTTTTTTCTTTTTTACCATTTGTATGTTGATTGTACTATGTCTTTAAAACTTTTTAAGGTGTTAATTGTACTGATTATTTAACTACACCTGGGTAAGGCAGCAGTAGATTTGATAAAGTCTGCTATGGTAGCAGATGAAAGCGCTTATCCAACATTCTGTTCTTGTAGCTGTGCTGCTTTTCACAAATTGTATTTGTTGCTGCTGTGGATTTTGGCTTTGCATTAAAGCACTTTTATTGAGGACACCTAGTATCTTGTGTTACCGGACACTGCCTTCAAGTGGTTGTTTTTCTACAGTTCCTTGGTTCTAGATGTTGAGGAGTTGTTGGTTAGATGTATGAAGTGTGCGAGTTGGTGTATAGGTAGAAACCAAGGAAGACAGGGCAGGGCAGGTTAATGGTTTATACAATATGGAGTGGATAATTTGAAACTGAGATAGAAGAAGTTGTTGTGGGAGTTCTAGCCATTGTAAAGAGTTGAGAGAGAGGCAGTGGTGAGAGTTGTGTGGGGAGTTTGTGATGTACCTTGCTATTTTGTGATAAGTTTGTTGGAGTTTGGCCAGGATAGTTGTTCGAATATTAGTTAGAATAGGGGTGGCATAGAGAAGGGAGGGGAGAAGAAGAGACTGTAAATTCAGCTATACCTCTGTATATTTACTTATGGATGCAGGAATACACACTCTTATGGTTTTAAAACAAATTTGTAGGCTAAATTAGTAAAATTTAATATCCACACCACTGATCATAAATGTAAAGGAATTGCGACAGTGTCAGACAGAGTCCCACCACTACCAAAAACTGTGAACATTAAGATGAGATGGGGGACATGGGCTTCAATGGCATGATCCGCTCTACTGCCTAGCATTAAATTTAAAAAAATTTAATCAAAAAACCTTTAAATCTGATGGTGGCCAGGGGTATGGTGTTTGAGTCACATGACTGGTTCCAAACAGATTGAAATATAAACAAGGAACAGAATAATGAATCATTAAATAATTCACAGTGTATAACCTAACCACAAAGCCTACAGGAAATGTGCACTGTTGCTATGGGTATGGGATTTCACCATCCACATCCAGGTGGAGTGGAAGGTTGGCGTAATGGTTAACGTGCTTACCTTAGAAACACAAGGTGTAGGGTTTGATTCTCACATGTGGTAATTGGCTAGGCTTAAAATGGCCAATAAGGGCAGTTAGCCTAGTACTAACCTATCAGCCTTTGAATAGGATACTCATAGAGCATTCTACTGGTCAGAGTCTTTGGGCTAGTTCTGATTTCAGTGCCTTATAGTCCTCACTTGCCCACAGTAACAGTGCTTTAAATAAACTTGTTCCTCAGACGCACACATACACACACACACACACACACACACACACACACACACACACACACACACACACACACACACAAATTAATTTCCAGGGAAGCCTAGTAATATTCTCCAGGACTACAGGCTTTTGTCCTGGTTTAAGGTACTAAACTAGTCACCCTAGATTATCAGGCTGGGGACCTTCCAGTTACTGTTTCACTCTTGTTAATAAGCTAAATAACAATAATACAAGTGATAGTGTGTAACAAAGCAGTCTGGGCAATGAACATTCATGCCAGAAGCTTTGTCACCTGTGAGACATAAATAACTTCTTTTCAGTTAGTAAGTTAATAAATTGGTGAACAACCACAAACTCTGTAAAACTGAACAAATAAAATATTTTAATAATTCAAAATGAATCAGTTAAACAATACAATTAGCAGTCAAATATACAGAGATAGAGAAAGAGTGAGATATGCCTGGGGATTCGATAACAAGCATGTACACATTGCACTAAGCCTACATGTTTATTCATGCTAGCATGACAAGCAGTGGTGCTTATTGAATATATAAGCCACTAAGCAAATCTACACATCAAGCAGCAACTGTTCATGGCCAGAGGATCTGCCAGTGTCCACTTTGTAGTGCAGCTAGGCTTGAGCACACAGTATAAACAACAGGTTGTAAATAAACTCAATCTCAGTAAGTGAGCACAAGTGGATGGCATAATATAAGACAAGGATTAATTTAATTGCATAACTAAGAGGCAGAATGAACTTAATGAGGAACTTGTAGTTATATACATACATATGTACAGATTACTGTAGAAACACCACTAATAATAAATATTGCTAACTAACTATTGAAGTAATCTTGTCCACCCAGGGACACATCTGCATTATAAAAAGACATGTTGACAAAAAAAAAGGTGAGAGGGACACAGCTACAGTGTAACAAAGGGAATAAACATGATGCATGTAAAATTATGTTAACTTTGAGAGGTGAGATAACAGTTGTCAAGGAAAGCAGACACTTCAGGGGATATTGCATGCACTCCAGGTAGTGCGCATCAGGTGTGCATCAAGATATGTATAATTTGTACTCAAACCTATGCTGTTGCTCCCATCACCCACCTATCATTTAAAAAATGTACTAAATCTCCCAAAGTACTGTGGTGGTGGTGCTGCAGTAGTGTTGTCGCCTCACAGTAAGACGTCCTGTTCGATTCTCAGCTAAAGCGTCTTCTGTGTGGAGACATGTGTGAATGGGCGTAAATTCGTTGAAGGTTGTACGTCAGGGCTGGCAACTCGGTACGTACAAATCTGCTGCCAATCATTAGCGGACCGGAGTTCCACTGTGGCGACCCCTAACCGGGAAAAGCCGAAAGATATAACAACTAAATCTCCCAAAGTATATTCCTATGCAGTTCAGAAAGGGATGTTTATTTTCAGTTGTTGTTAAGTGTAACCATGAAAAGGCTATTTCACAGTTAAAGTTGCGTTAGGAAAGCATGTTTTGTATAGGAATGTACATTATACAATACTTCAGGTAGAGATAAAAAAACGATGTATTGTTTCCATTATACATTTTCTGAGACATACTCAGAAAACATGCACTTACTAGAGTACATTGAGTATGCCTAGCAACACCTGTGGTACAGATGTATGGAGCTACAAATCATTATTATGTTTACTGTGAGTGAGTAATCAAAGAAGATCATTTACATAAACATGGTTGATGCTAAAATATACATACATGTTAAAGAATTGTAGTATTTTCATTGCCTTATACGTATGAAGGAAACAATGGTTTTAATGGCAATGTACACATACTGAGAAAAATAATGCATGCCTGTGAAATCATTCCAATCTTCTTCTTTCGGCTTTTCCTAGTTAGAGGTCACCACAGCAGATCATCTGACCGCTCATGATTGGCAGTGGAGTTTTACAGTGTAGAGTTGCCAGCCCGGCGCCCAACCTTCCACACACACACACACACACACACACACACACACACACACACACACCTAGGGTCACTTTAGAGTGTCCAATCCACCTATTGCATGTCTTTGGGATGTGGGAGGAAACTGTAGCACCCGGGGGAAACCCACGCAACCACAGGGAGGACATGCAGACTCCACACAGAAGGCACCCCAGCCGAGAATCGAACCAGAGAACCTCTTGCTGTGAGGCAGCAACGCTAACCGCTGCACCACCTTGGCTGCCCCTGTGAACTCATTCCAATAATAGTGTTAATTCAGGAAACAGGCATTTGTGGCAGCAACCTGCATGTTGTGAATGGTAGAAAGTGTGACTGTTCATACATGTTGTGTATCTATGTACTGCAATTCAGAAGGAATTGAGACATATTCAGAATTGCCACTTTCACCAGCATATCAACCGAATACTGTGCTGTTATACTTATTTACAATTGTCTAACTACAACAAATGTGAGATGCACATATTTGGAAAAAAGAAGGGCAGGGTCATGTGACATTTCCTAACATGAACATAAATCAAGGCAAACATCATATGCAGTCACTCCTTTGATGATTTGGTTTTGTGTGTGTGCACCCGCGTGTGTGTCTGTGTGTATGTGTATGTGTGTGTGTGTGTGTGTGTGTGTGTGTGTGTGTGTGTGTGTGTGTGTGTTTGTGTGTGTATGTGTAGGAATGTCAGTATATCTTTATGTAAATGATGTATGTATGTGTGATAGACCTCAAATGGATAGGCAACCCATACAAGACTTGGCACAAACAAAATCACATGCTAGCAGTATTGTATAATGACGTCAGCTACAAGGGAAAGGTATCACCTGTCGTGTTATAATTATGTGACTATAATGTATTTGTGTGAGTGTAATAAATCATGTGTGTCTTTCCTGCTGCAACTGCCACACCATACACATTCATGTACAACAGTCTGTCAAACGACACATGTGAATGCAGTGTAGGATCATGTTGTACATCAGTCACAATTTGCTCTGAAGTGACTCTAGTTGAATACATTAGTAATACCTGTATGACAGTACATTAACATAAATCACAACCAGGTTAAACATTAATGTGTCTTCTTCTTTCGGCTTTTCCCGGTTAGGGGTCGCCACAGTGGATCACCTTGTCTGCTCATGATTGGCTGTGGAGTTTTACAGTGTCGAGTTGCCAGCCCGACGCCCAACCTTCCACAGAAGGCACACACACACATGCACTCACACCTAGGGCCAATTTAGAGTGTCCAATCCACCTACAACATGTCTTTGGGATGTGGGAGGAAACTGGAGCACCCGGAGGAAACCCACACAACCACAGGGAGGACATGCAAACTCCTCACAGAAGGCACCCCAGCCGAGGATCGAACCAGAGAACCTCTTGCTGTGAGGTGACAACGCTAACTGCTGCACCACCGTGGCCGCCCATTAAACATTAATGTGTATTATATATTATTTTACATACACCAACCATATACTGATATGTAACAAATATTGTTATCCTTCACAAGTAGGTCAATAAATCCATTGTGTGGATTTTGTCAAAGGCAGCATTCCAAAGGCTAATTTTTTTTAAATTTTGACAAGCAAGAACAAATGACAACAGCTGTCTCATAACATTGATTTCATAATGGCCTGTCTGATAAATGGCACGCAACTCATGCATCATTATATTACACATGCTCATAAGTACACACACCAGTGACTCCAATACCATCAAGTACCCACCACAAAAACACAAGAAAGTATCAGAACAAAAGTCCATTCACACTTTGTGATAACTTTGTAGCATGATACATATCAATAAATTATGAATAAGCCATTATTGCCTTTAAAGTCCCATATTGTAAACAAAATAACAAAAGGTATATGTAAGTGTTTCCATTAAGTCATGGAATACAGTTCAGTAATTTTGGGGAACTAAATAATGCCTCTAAGCATTGTCTCACACACTCAGTAGCTATATCTTGCCAGACTTGAACCATGCCTGAGGTCAGACCTCAAAGAGAGGTGTTTCAACCCTTGGTACAATAGAAAGAAGCATATCTGCTGTGTCATGAACAACATGCCCAAAGGGATTACATCAGTATCCTCTCAGAATGATCATGACTCCCATAACATGGAGTGCGAGGCATTAAAATATGGTGCTATTACTGTGATACAAAACCATTTTTTGGCCCAAGCCACTCCTGCCTGTCACAGTTGTCCAACAGAGATATCTCATCAGATTCAAATCCCTGCCTATCATGCTGCACACTCTACAGAGCTGTAAAATGACTGAATCTGTGACAAGAGGTAATAATGCACAAGTGTCAGAAAGGACGAACTTCAAGGTGTGACCTAGGAACGGCTTTGGATGAAGTATCCAATAAAGATTACTCTGATGGACCAAAAGGATTTATCATGCTACTATTCACACAAGTGTAAGTTAGCCAGATCACTATTTTTTGGATAAGCCACTCTGGTCTCCATCAATATTGTTTTATGCATACACATTACCAGACCTGACTAGGCATGCTACAGAAGTCACTGTTAACTGCATGTTCCACAGGGGAACCCATACCACAAGGTTCAAAGAACACCAGTTTGAAGACATGAAAAATTCTATGTGTTGAAAGGCCTGTGTTACACCTAAAAGGGATAGATTTTGCTGCAGTATTGCATATGTCACTGTTTCATTTCAATGCACTTACATTATGTTGTCCTTTGCTGGATATGAAGAACTGCCAATGTAAACCCACACTCTAGACATCTGTGTACTAACTGCACTCACCGCATGCAAAGTCTTAGCACAGATATGACACAGAATATATTTGAAAGCATGACATCATCACTGGGGTGCAAAACAGTTGTTTGGGCTAAAAGGCATTGAAACTAATGCAGGAGATGTCTCCAACTGTAATTACACACATTGCACACATTATAACAGTGGTGGAAGTTATTCATTCATAGCACTAGAGTCATACACACTCATACCACTCAGTCACTGATGGTTTAAACACCTACCAATCTAAGTACACAAGCAACAGAATATTGTATCAACTGCACATACCACTGGAAAAGTCTTACTATAACCATGAGACAGACCATATTTCATGGCATGACATCACTGTGTTGCAAGGCATATGTGTGGATTAAAAGAGTTGTGTGAGTTGTCTTTCTCTGTTAGTATTTTGCATGATGGTAGGTGTTCACAGCCACATGTGTTGTATAATTCAGTAATCCCAGTAACTGTAGAAGCAAGCACACTCAAAATATGTAGAAAATGCCAGATTCAAACTCATGCCTAAGTCTACAAGCTAGAGAACATTGTATCATTTCCTGATGCCAAAGGAGAGTACAAGAATAAGATAAAGCACATTGCAACAAATAGTCTCAGCATTTAACAAAGCAGTTGTCTGGGCCAAAATGTACAGAAAAAAGTAGAAGAGCCCTCTCAAGCATCACCTGACAAGTTTGATTACAAGTGACAGCTAGATCACAGTTGAAAGGATGATGTCACCATGTATTAGTAAAGCAGGTGTGTGTGTGTGTGTGTGTGTGTGTGTGTGTGTGTGTGTGTGTGTGTGTGTGTGTGTGTGCACGCGTGTATGTGTGTGTGTGTGTGTGTGTGTGTGTGTGCACGTGTGCGCACTTGAGCACAGAGCTGTCTCTCACTATAAAGGTGAACATCAGATTGATGGGGGAAACCATTCCTGTCTAGCACTAGAGAGACACAGACATACAGTCATAGTAGTGACTCACTGCTGGATTTGAACCACAATGTACCAAGATATGCAATCTAGATTACACAGCATTAACAGCAATTGCCACAGGAGAAGTATAACTTTAAGTGTGAGATAGTGCACATTGGAAAGGATGACCTCATCAATGTGTTGCAAAAAAGATGTTTGAGCTAAAAGAGGAAGAAATTGATGGGAGACCTCTCTCCCCCTGTTTAAATATTTTCCTTTGTGGAAGTGTACTCATCAGATTTGTGGGTGAAGCCAGTCCTACCTAGCACTACAGATGTGTGCTTGCGCGCATACACACACACACACACACACACACACCTAAGTACTCAATCTAGATACATTGTAGCAAGCTCCACAGGAGAACTATGACTTTCTCTATGAGATACTGCACATATATAAAGATGAACATAATCAGTGTGTTGCAGAGCAGATAGTGTGCATCGTGTGTTTAGGCAAAAATGAATGTGTCGTGACAAGCAGAAAAAACAGCAATTTGTTAATCATAAGTAGTGACATATTGCTTAGATAAGGTATATGTCCTTTCTTTCATGGACATTGTGGTAGTGTCAGTGACATGTAGCTGCTTCATATTATAGTGTATTGACCATGCCAATCATGGATGTTAATCACAGTTGTGAAACAGCAGATTGACAACCAAGCATTCCCGACAGTTCATCTCATGATGATTGTATGCAAATCTTCATTATTTGATGTGTGATTGTCAGTATTTCCAAATGCTCGGGCAATGTGCACTGTAACTAAAAAACATACAGATAAAACATATGAAAGTACACTACTTACAACTCAGCATTTATGTGTCCAAAGGTCCCACACCAATATACACCATTTGCAAGTCTAACATGATGGAGTGCAAACATAACTTACATAATGTAGTTTTTATACAGCATCACAGTTCACTCATCATATCTTGAGTGCAAGTCATTAAAAACATATATAAGTAATATAAGCAAATTACATTATTTTTTTATTTTGTTAAAATCACTTCCTGAAGGACACCATTAATAACTTATTTTATGACTGATGGCAAAGTTTTAGTGCATAACTACTTCTGGAGGGTTTGAACTTAGAATTTAAATTAACAGTGGTCAGTGGTGCTTCTTGCCAAGTTTAGCACATATAAGGAGTACAGACAGACAGAGACAGTTCATATTCTGATCCATTTCAGAAGAGATGAGTCATTTTAACGTTTTCTGTGTCATCATTTATACATGCATCATGATCATTGCATTTGAGTACAGTCTTCATTTTATTGATAATACAGGTGCTTACTTAGACTGTCCTCATATTTGGTGACTGCCCACATGTTTAAGGCACATTGTAATGTTCCTTATGCAATTGTAGTTGTTTTTATGACATCACTAAGGACTGTAGTTACTACATGATAACATACATGTACGTACATTTCATACTTCAAATACTTCAGAAAATGCACAGCAATGCTAATGAAGTAATCCTGCCATATTCTTTGTGTGCAGCAGTAATACCTTTAAATAGTGCATAGTGTTGTATAATTGCTACCCCATAAATCCTTGATTTGACCAAATGTCTCGCACTTATAGCTGGCAAAATATGAGCAGGTTTGGGCTGAATATAAACCACATAAGGGACCAAGCATGTTACTGCTGGTGGAATAACAGTTGTAAAGGAAGGCAAATGCTAGATGCTACAGTACACACATTTGAAGGGACTATGGAAACACTGTGAAGCGAGGGAGTTTTTGTGCACCTTGCTTCATAACAGCAGTTACAAATGAAACATTCCACGTGATATACATTGAACTCTGCTGCCTATTCAACATATGATAATGGCCAGGATTCATGAAGACTACAGTTCATGCTAACTCCGTCTGCATGAAACATGCTCATTTTTGTTTATTAAACATGTCACTAAACAAGGGTAAGCATCAAAATACTCTAAAGAAAGAATAAGCAGGTGAATTACATGCTAATGAAACAATTCAACATGGGCTAGCAATTCAGTGTTCCCCTTAGTCCTCAGTTCCATTACTTTTTGGAATACGGCTATGAGCACACTAAAAAATGTTAGTGGTTGCTGTTATTATTATTATTAATCTGTGTTTGCATCAGGCTTTAATACAAGGTGCTGCTGCTGCTTAGAAGAAGAAGAGTATACAGACCATGTTTGACCTATCATGGACTTCGTGATACTGAAAAATTAGAGTGCTACAGGGTAGACAGGGATACCTTAGAGCAAACAATCAGCCTCTGCCACCCTCGCCTGAGGCCTCAGGAAAATCATGAAGAAACCATCCCAGTGGAAACCAAGGTATGCCGAGCATTATGCATATTAGCTGCAGATACTTTTCAGAGATCAATACGTGGTATATTGTGGTGTTACAGACCTCAGCCTTAATAATATTACACCGATGTCTCAATGCAGTACTGCAAGATGTAAGGGAATATATCTGGTCACCATGTATCCCAGAGGAGAGAGCTACTACCATGCAACATTTCTATGCCATGGCAGATTTCCTTGAGGTTCTGGGAGTCATAGATTGTATACATATAAATGGTTAACAGAAAAAGGGGTACATCAACAGAAAATATAACCCTGTCAACTTTCGGATGGTCTGCAAAACACAATGGATCATCTATAATGTCTGTAGGTAACTCTGGTAGTTTCCAAAACCCAGACATATGGCACTACTGTGACCTTAATAAGGCTTTCTAGTGGTGTCTCCCACACAACCTCTCTCAGCAAGGTTACAAACATGAACATGCTCAAGCTAGAAGTATTATAGAGCATATATCTGGCGTGCTCAAATCATAGTTCCGATCTCTCAGTAGTTCTGGAGGTACCATGCAGTATGACCCAACCACCTTAGCCAAAATACTGAGAGTTTGTGCCATGTTACACAATATAAAATTGCTAGGAAACAGTTGTAACAGGGACAACAAGGCTAAGGACCACAGTTGCCAGCACCACAGCCAGAGCAAGCAGGGCCAGAACATACAGATGAGGATTCTGATGAAGAGCCAGCAGCTGGGGATGATCCTGAGAGATGGAGAAGGGCCTTGGTTAAGAGGCAGAAAATTGTGTCATACTCATTGTCTGAGTGAAAAATTATGAAGATAAATATGTACAAACAGTAACAATGATGCATGAAAAATTGTCAGCCTTTAACACGTGAAGAAGAGATAAAAGTAATTACTATCATATGTAAGTATTGTACTTCACTAAGATAAAACATTGACCAGCTGTACAGGAATGTCAGTATTATCTCATGAGTGATATATGAAACATAAATAGTAAGCTATTAAAAGGTTTATATAAATGGAGTTTCTATGCACATGATATAAAACCTGCATGTCAAGCCAAAGCAAGTCCATGTCAAAACAATATTCACAATGTTAAATCAAATTTTCACAATCACCCACTTAGGTATATTAACAAAAATACTTATGCATCACTAAGAAATAGAAAATGTAACATTAATATGTAAGACACAAAATTAGAAGTATGCCATCCAACCGTATAATAAAACAAATATGTATTGACCAAACACGTATGTCTGGCCTGCCCAATACTGTGCATCATGCATAAAAGCTGCCCAACTTATACATCCCAACAGTGACCAGGGCAATCTCAGCATCATATGCACAAAGTAATTAGCTGGAAACACTGTAATGAGACTGAGAACAAAAGTCTTTATCTGTTAATTACCCAAACTCGTGCTGAACAGGTGCCAGTCTCTCCTTTATGGACCAAGTCTTGTGTACTTTCCAGAATGAAATTTCCAAACACTGTAGTTCATTCAATAAGGCTTTATTAGATGTTCACAATATCCGAATACTGTCTTCATTAACAGTGAAGATAAACAATTAGTGTTCAAAGTTAGTGCATGTCATATTCTGATTGTCCTGAACAACATAAACTAATACAGTCTTTATTTGACCTGTCTTCTTTACTCAGGCTCAAATGCCTGTCATCTTCTCTGAAGTAAGAGGTCGAACAAACTCACTAACTGTAACTGAACTGCTGTCCTGAACACAACATATTATATTGCTTCAGCCCAGTCTTCTTCTTCTTTCGGCTGCTCCCGTTAGGGGTCACCACAGCAGATCATCTGTTTCCATTTCTTCCTGTCCTTTGCATCTTGCTCTGTCACACCAGTTACCTGCATGTCCTCTCTCACCACATCCATAAACCTTATCTTAGGCCTTCCTCTTTTCCTGTTACCTGGCAGCTTCATCCTTAGCATCTTTTTCCCAATATACTCTGCATCCCTCCTCAGCACATGTCCAAACCAATGTAATCTTGCCTCTCTGGCTTTGTCTCCAAACCTTCCAACCTGGACTGACCCTCTAATATACTTATTCCTAATCCTGTCCACCCTCGTCACACCCATTGCAAATCTTAACATCTTTAACTCTGCCACGTCCAGCTCTGACTCCTGCCTTTTTGTCAATGCCACTGTCTCCAACCCATATAACATAGCTGGTCTCATTACCCTCTTGCAGACCTTCCCTTTCACTCTTACTGGTACTCGTCTGTCACAAATCACTCCTGACACTCTTGTCCACTCACTCCATCCTGCCTGTACTCTCTTCTTCACCTCTCTTCCACACTCACCATTACTCTGAACTGTTGATCCCAAGTATTTACATTCATTCACCTTCGCTACCTCTACTCACAGCATCCTCACAATTCATCTGTCCTCCCTCTCATTCACACACATATAGGGTTGCCACCTTTTCAAATGCCCAAAGTGGGACATTTTTGGTACAAACGTCAGATTTTGCAGGCCGAAACATACCCACAGCCAGTACAAATGACAGAACCTCACTTTTTTGCCTAAATGACAGCTTATTCTTGTAGTATTTTAGTTGCTTATTCTGTTTCTTATAACATTTAGGTGTTTCAGATACAGAATAACTGTTTTATGCAACTATTACATAAATATAGGAAATAATTTTGTCATTAAATCTCAGGACATCTGCCATTTTACAATATTTTTACAGGACACAACTGCCCAAAGAAGGACTGTCCCTCACAAAGTGGGACAGGTGGTAACCTTACACACACATATATTCTGTCTTAGTCCTGCTGACCTTCATTCCTCTTCTCTCTAGAGCATATCTCCACCTCTCCAAGGTCTATTCCACCTGTTCCCTACTCTTATTACAGATCACAATGTCATGTGCAAACATCATAGTCCATGGGGACTCCTGTCTGATCTCGTCTGTCAACCTGTCCATCACCATTGCAAATAAGAAAGGGCTCAGAGCTGATCCTTGATATAATCCCACCTCCACCTTAAATGCATCCGTCACTCCCACTGCAGACCTCACCGCTGTCACACTACCCTCGTACATATCCTGTACCACTCTTACATACTTCTCTGACACTCTCGACTTCCTCATACAATACCACAACTCCTCTCTAGGCACCCTGTCATATGCTTTCTCTAAGTCCTCAAAGACACAATGCAACTCCTTCTGACATTCTCTGTACTTCTCCATTAACAGTATCAGAGCAAACATTGCATCTGTAGTGCTCTTTCCTGGCATGAAACCATACTGCTGATCACTAATCATCACCTTACTTCTTAACCTAGCTTCCACTACTTTTTCCCATAACTTCATGCTGTGATGATCAATTTAATACTGCTTCAGCCCAGTAATTTTCCTTATTTACTCCTCCTATCCTTGGTCTCAGGTTTTGCCTCATATATGCTTTATTTAACATTACATTAAGGAACATTTTTTTAGCTGGCAAGATTGTATTTTCCCTTGAGAAAAGAACATTCTGTATTTCTGCATTTTTTACACACTTTATGCTGATCTTTTCTTTCTAATAAACTGGCTCTCATGTTTGACCAGCAATGTTATTTTTCTTTCTGCTTAACTGTCTTTTATGCATAAATGAAACACAATTTATTTTACCCTTTAGCCTGTCTGATCTCTAATAACTACTTTAAAAATGGAAGTCCCCAATCGAACACTTAGCAATCAGTAATTCATAATCAATAGGAGTGCATTACTAATAACACTACTGCAAATACAGTGAGGATCACAACCTAAATAGCAATCATTTGACTTGAGCACAATTGAATACAGTATCTTTCATTAACGCAATCATGTGAGTAAGCAAGCATTAGCCATCCACACACACCCACATGACTAAGTCTAGTCTGTCTTCTCATAATTCTTTATAACACCACAAGTTATCACTCTAGCAATACCCCTAAACTTAGTAGCACAACACTACATTATGCACTCTCATATACAGACAGCACACATTATAATAATATCTGCCCACAATTGTTCAAGAACTACATAACGGACCAATTCAGAACTAAACACATATGCTCTCATTCCTACTCCAAAAAAACAAAATAGTTTCTCACACTCCTCACCAAACTCCAACATCTGTATCACCATTTTAACACCAGGCTCACTGTAAGTGGGGATATCCACCCAACCCAGGCCCAAATCCATCCTGTCCAACACAAACTGCTCCAACACAAATGTCAGAACATAGCACCCCCACTATCTTCATCCCTGGGCAAATCAACAACAGCATCAACACCAACCATCTTTTAATGCTAAATATTAATATTAGAAGTATCAAACATAAAATACCTGAACTCCAGGCCACAATAGCACACTATCCCCAGACATAGTTGCTTTAACAGAAACCTGGCTAAATAAAAACATAGCTAACTCAGAAGTTCTCTCTACCGACTACAATATCATTAGACAAGTCAGACCACTTCATAAAGGGGGTGGAACTGCCTTACTGTATAAGTCCAACTTAACTGTACGTCAATTACCAAACTCCTACCCCTACTCCAATAATTGGGACATACTTATCTCACAACTTCAGCTTCACCCTAAAAAGGTCATCACCACAATTGTGATCTATATTCCACCTGGTAATACACCTGCTAGCCTTGAAGACTTCTTATCCTGGTGTTCTTCTACATACTCACAAGAAACCCTTATTCTGGGGGATTTCAACCTAGATTGGTTCACCTGCATATCAGAACCACCAAGTAATCTAATAAATCTCCATGGCTACCAGCAGCTAGTCCAAATTCCAACTAGATGTGATAAAAAATCTAAAAGGGAAGCCATCCTTGACTGGGTCCTAACTAACAAACCCACATTGTACCCCCATGCAGGCAGTCTCCCAGACACCTTAAGTGACCACAACATAATATACTTTATACGTAGTAGAACAAGCATATGCAAAACCACTAACTATATATCCATTAGAAACACAAAAAAATCTCTCCTGAGGTCCTCAATACTTTACTCTGTAACTTTGACTGGACCCCCCCCAAAAAAAAAACCCTCCCACTTGACCAGGCTGTAGCATATTTGCCTGGCTTTACTATCTAAAAACAAAGAAACACAAAGCCTAAATAAGTACCAAGAACTGTGCAACCATGCAAAAAAATGCATTAGGCTGGACAAAAAATCCTACTACACAACATTATAAACTAAATACCAACACAACCCCCCAAAATTTTGGAAAAATGTAAACCAGCTACTAAAATCCACCCAAAAGGCTACCCCCAAACCAACCACCCCTGACACTAAAGTTCCCATTGAAACACAATTCAACTCCCACTTTGTGAACTCAATTCTATCCTTAGTATCACAGGACAGTTCCTTCCTCACTATCCCCCCAACACTAATACAAGCTTTACCCTCAAAACAGTTTCCACCACTTCAGTCAAAAACATGCTGTCCAATCTAAAAACCTCATCAACAGCAGCCGACCTACTCCCCAGCTATTTCTTGAAACTCACAGCAGACGCTATTGCTGTCCCAATCTCCACTCTCATAAACAGATCAGTTGTTGAAAATTATGTGCCCAAACTCTGGAAAATATCCTATGTTACACCCATACATAAAGGTGGGACCTCCACTGAACTTAATAACTACAGACCCATTGCTTTACTGTCACTCCTGGCCAAAATCCTAGAAAAATGCATCCATACCCAGATGCTAAAATATCTCCTAGACAGCAACATCCTGTCACCTACTCAACATGGTTTTAGACCTGCCCATAGTACCACTACAGCCCTCCTCTGCTTCACAGACACAGTAAACCATCTCAAAATGAAGGCCTGCAGGTGTCAACTCTTTTTTTATTGGATATGTCCAAAGCATTTGACACAGTCTCGCACCAAATCCTGCTAAACAAACTAAACCAATATCACCTATCAAATTCCACTCTTACCTGGTTCCAAAGCTACTTAACTGACAGATACCAAGCTGTGAAATGGGAAAATTCTCTCTCTCTCTCCTCAGCTGCCCATAACTATAGGAGTCCCACAGGGTTCTATCTTAGGACCATTACTATTCACAATCTTCACAAATGACCTCCATACCTCCACACAGCATGCATCTATCATTTAGTATGCAGATGGCACTACCTTAATCTGTGCTGCACAAAACATTCCCACCCTCCTGCAAACAACTCAACTAGCATTCTCTGACGTTGAAAACTACCTAACCAAAGCCTAACTTATCCTCAATCCAAAGAAAACTCAGCTTATGATTATAACCAGTTCTAACAAAAACACTGATAACAGTCAATTCACTATCTACTCCACAAATGCTACTCCAATCGCTCCAGTGGCACAGGCTAAGCTATTGGGGATAACCATAGACTCCAACCTAAAATTTGGTAGTCATCTCAAATTAACTATTAAAAAAGTACATTCCAAACTCTACTGTATTAAACCATTTCTTACCAACAACACAAGATCAGCCATTGTTCGCTCCCAACTTCTATCCACCCTACTCCATGCATCTGCAATTCTGACTAATCTCAACAAAACTGAACTAAGCAAAATGGAAGCCTGCTACAACAGAATTACCTGCTTTGCTGCAAATTACTCATATATAACTCATCACTGTACTGCTTTGAGCCAGCTCCACTGGCTTGAACTGCCCAACCTCCTAACCTACAATCAGCTCTGCCTCTGTCGTTCTATCTTTTACCTCACCATTAAGTGTCTCACCCTCAAAAACCTAGTACAACATCACTCAGCCAAAAGGCCTCTTAGATCATCAAGCAAACTACTACTAGAAGTCACCAACAGGTACAGTAGCTTTGGAGATGCACTATATAGTAGTTCATTGGCTAAAAAATGGAACTCTGTCCCCACTAGCATTCAAAACACATCACCCAAAGCCTCCTTTAAAGACCTCATCAGGCAACATCTCAAGCAAAGTTGGCAGTGCCATGATTGCTCCCCAGGCTAGTGAAAGTGGATAAAGTACATATACTAAACCTAGAGTACTTGATTAAGATTGAAAACTATTCTCACAAAAGACTGGCTAATTTACAATGTATGTACTGTGCCTGTGTACTATGTATGTATTCTACCTATGTTCCAAATTTCAGCTCTACACCACAAATCTATTAATTACCTTTATTTTTAAATTAATATGTTCTCTCCACTGTAACTGTTGATGTGCTGCATACCACTGTAAAAAGATGTCTTTTGTAATTTGTGTGTATACTGATCATGTCTAAACGTATCTGTATTTTTTCTATGTGGAGCTTTTGTCCCTGGGCCTCTGCTGAAAAAGGGCCTTTTTGGCTCAGTCAGACACCCCCGGTTAACAAATGTAAAATAAAATAAAAAAAATAAATAAATAAATAAAAATAAAATAAATAAATGTTGCCATGTTCCCTGTATATGAGCCATGTCGGCTGTATGAGCTCTCATCAAAACTACTCCATGACCACATGGTGTACTACATTGAGTGTGGATACTGCGGTCACTGATGGAGCAGTACAATTAGTGCCACTGTGGTAGCAGGATCTGGCATGGCCATTTTAGCTAACACTTGACAATGTAGCAGTTCTTCGGCCACATGGATGCTGACCCTCCCTCTGCAGATGTTCCATTACTGATTCTGCTCAATTCAGTATGTCATTCATCCAGTCCAAGTAATCATTGCTTGAAAGAACATCACTTACCTGGACAGGATTTTTAGTAAAATTCACCTAAAGTAATGCAATGGCTACATTCAAACAGCAGCATCTGAAGTCTGTGAAGCCAAGCAATCTTCTCTGCTATGATACAAGTTCCTTAGCCCCAGGTTGTGATTCTATTGTTTAGATTATCCCCTATGAACATGGTGGATATGTAACTCAAGTGTCAGCTCATTATCATTCATGAATTACTCAATCTGCTCAAAGTACTAGTCAAATAAACCTATATGATACCATGCACATGTGTTAGCAATACAAGTGTGTGTATTGAGAAGCTGGGCTAACTCATGGCTTGCAAGTGTGACTCATTAACAGTAGTGCATGACTAATTAAATGTTTAACTCTCCTGCTGCTTTGATGTATACTTCCAGAAGGTGTGTCAAGGAAAATGAACTTACAAAATGTTTGAGATTACATTGACTTACTTAAAGGATAATATTTATACCACTTTACTTAATATATGCTGAAGAGGTAACTGTGCCTCTGAGTATAATGTGTCTGCAAGTTATACGAAGTACATAAAACTTAAACATACAAAGAGTACATTTCTAAATAAATGCAAATTAAAATGCAATCCTTACAAATGCATCAAAAGAGAATACTGCTCACAAAGTACAAATATTTCATTCATCCAGACATCTACTGTGAAATGACAAAGGACTAGTGTGAGAAAATGGGTATATTGCTCCCTAAATGCAAAGTGTTAGAAAGTGAAAGCTTGAGTATATGTGTTCTTTTTTCTGTGCCTCATTTTTATGTGGGTGTTTATAAATAATGTTAATCTCAATGTTTCATGCTAATGCTATGTTTTCAAGGTTCAAATCTGGGGGGGGGGTCTGTGTAAAATTAGGGATCCTTAATGTGCACATGTTATGGTATAAGATGTCAGCATTGAAAAAAATATCACAGAGATTTTTCTCTTTTTTATTTTATTTTATTGTATATTTTGCTTAATCCTTTGCACAACAGTTTGCAGTGTAACTTGTGACTGCCAGCAATCAGTAGCAATGAAACATAGTTCTCTTCCCAAGGCAAAAATGAAATAGAAAATCATTTTGAATGTCATTAGTAACACCATTAAGACTGGCACTGTTGCACTTCCATGAGCTATCCTGGTCAGTACTGATTGCCAGTAAGAAACCTATTATGTAACTTTCACCATTGCTCAGTATGCTAATGCAAGTTTAGAAAATGGGCAATCTGTACATCAGCCCCTTGAATGGAGAACAAACATTCTCCAATAGGGTATTAATGTATAAGTAATGCCCACTGAAAAACAAGTCCGCTGCTTCACGGCAGCAAATCAAGCTGCCGTGGAGCTCGGACTGAAAAAAAAATTAGCGCTTTTGCTGTGTAGCAAGTGTAAAATATATTAAAAAAAAGAAAACTGAAAAACAGAAGTGTGTGTGTGTGTGTGTGTGTGTGTGTGTGTGTGTGTGTGTGTGTGTGTGTGTGTGTGTGTGTATGTGTGTGTGTGTGTTTGTGTATGCATGCATGTGAGTGAAAGCCAGAATGATCAAGCTGTTATTTTACACTCACTAAGCAGTGCTTTTGCTGTGTAGCGAATGTAAACTCTAAATATAACAAAAAAAGTGTGTGTGTGTGTGTGTGTGTGTGTGTGTGTGTGTGTGTGTGTGTGTGTGTGTGTGTGTGTGTGTGTGTGAATGCATGCATGAAATTGAGGTGTGTGGGAGTTCATAGGTTCATAGGTTGGTACTAGGCTATCGGCCCTAAGGCCTATGCAAGCCTAGCCATAACAATTCCCTGGAAATTTTTTCCCACAATATTTACTTCTCTGGGCCCCTGTCTAGCAGGGCGACTGACATGATCCTTGTGGTGAATTTCCTATCTCCCATCCAATCATCAAGGTTCCTTTTGAAGAGGGCCAATGAGGTGCTCTGCTTGACATGTATGGGCAGTCTATTCTAGAGTATGGGGGAGCCTCTGGGTCAGGAAGCTATCCCCCCAGCATGTTTTGTTCATTGTGATGATAAGGTTTAGATCCCTGGAGCATGTGGCTCTAAGGGATTGTGATTTCTTTAAGTGGAGCATGTCCAACAGCTCAGGGTTTGACATGGCCTTGTATGTTAAGCAGAGATCGCCTCTGAGTAGACAATATGCCATAGAGTATAGCTGGAGTTTTTTTAGACGGTCAGCATATGGCATCTGCTTTAGGCCTGTGATTCTTTTAGTGAGGTATTTCTGTGGCCTTTCCAGCTGTTGCAGATGTCTTGTGAGGTATATACCAAATGGGGCATTATACTCTATAATGGGTCTAATGAGGGATGAGTACAGTGGGACAATGACCTCCTTTTTTCTGGATGAAAAGCCCTTAGTGATGAGGTGTGCCACGTAGAAGGATTTCCTGACTGTTGTGGTGATGTGGTTATCGAAAGTGAGACCACTGTCTACTTGTGTCCCTAAGTCTCTCATCACACTTTCGATGTTTAGTGTCCTGCCACTAAGTCTCTCATCACACTTTCGATGTTTAGTGTCCTGCCACCTATGTGGTAGTTCATGGGTACATGTTTTTTTTCCAAAGGGGATGACTATACATTTCTTGGCATTAAGCTTGAGCCCATGGCTCTGGCACCAGGCATCTGTTTCTGTAAGGCCCTTTTGTAGCATATCCACATCATTTGGGGATTCAATAATGGCTCCCAGTTTGCAGTCATCTGCAAACTTTGTTAGCCAGAGTCCCTTAGTGTTGGCCTGTACTTCAGAGAAGTAGATGCCAAACAAGAGTGGTCCCAGGACTGAACCCTGAGGTACTCCACTTGTCACTTGTCTGGAGCTGGATTTGGAGTCGGCTACTTTTACAGTCTGGGTTCTGTCAGTAAGCCAGTTGGCAACCCATCGATTGACGTAGGGATTTATGCCCAGCTTAGTAAGTTTATCTATGATTCCAGAGTGGGGGATGGTGTCGAAGGCCTTGGCGAGGTCCAGATAGGCTGTGTGGACCTCCTTACCCTTGTCCACAGCTCTGGAGACCAATTCAAAGAAGTCAATTAGATTCAGGAGACAAGATCGGCCCTTCACAAACCCAAACTGGGTGGGGTTCAGTGTCTGGAGGTTGCCAATGTCTTTGTTTATAAGTTCCATGATAATGCATTCCATGCCCTTGCAGATCAGGCTTGTCAGACTGATGGGACAGTAGTTCCTGGGATCCAAGGTGGATCCTCCCTTCTGGATCGGGATAACTGTAGCTGTGCGCCACTCAGTGGGCACAAAGCCTGAGGTGAGGCTATGATTAAACATGACACTTAGATGGGGTGCCAGTTCATTTTGTAGTTCATGTAGTACACAGCCTGGGATGTCATCTGGTCCCATGGATGCTGTATTCTTAGCTTTGGAGAGTGCTGTTTCTACCTGTGTGGCTGTGATTATCGGAATTTGGCAATCTTTTGGTATTGAGATAGGCCCTTTAGGGGGTGAGAGGGGAGTGAAGTTGGCACTAAATCGATCTGCCAGGATATTGGCAATATCCTTGGGATCAGTATATTTAATGCCATTCTGTTGTAGCTCAGAGCAGATCTGAGCATTGCCATTTAGATTTGTGACATAACTATAGAATGCCTTGTGGTTGCCTTTGGAATCTTTGGCAATTTTATTTTTGTAACCAGCTTTTGAGGATTTTATGAGGGATCTCAGCTTCTTACTGAGGCTGGTGAGGGAGTTATTTGCATCCTGAGATTTTCCTCTTTTCTGCAACAGTTTCATGTTAAGTTGTCTATCTCGCCTTCATTCTTGCTGGTTGGGTTCAGAGCCGATCCTCTGCTCCAACTCGGCCATCTTCTAAAGCTCGAGAGCTATTTACTGGCTGGAGGCCTCCCCATATCCCACAATGCCTGGCGCTAGATCCCCAAATCTCGTTTGCCACTTCTGCTACGAGGTTGTTTTTGCTGGCTCAGGTCATATTTTTGTTTTTTGATAGGTTTTATATAAACATTTTTTCATATAAATAGTTAGCGTTTAGTTCTTATTATAGTAGTTTAGTACTTTTTGTCTCTGTGTAGTTTTAAATCTATCCCATCCCCTTAGAAAACTCATTTTTACTATTAGAGAGTACCCCCCTCTTTTTCTCTCTTCAAGGTAGCCGTTTTAGTTAAAGGCTAACCCTTGTTCTCTAAAATACCTTTTGTAGTGTTTTCAGGTAGAAATAGTTGTAGTACTTTACTTTTTATAATATATATATATATATATATATATATATATATATATATATATATATATATATATTATAGTTATAGTGTGTTTGTGTTGTTAAGGTGTGGTAACTGTTTTTTTTTGTGTGTACAGTTCTTTATACTTGTTACCTACTGTGGTACTGTTGGCCTTTTTTTCCTGTGATTTTTCTTTTTACAGGATGTCCAAAGATACTAAGGTATCGGGATTCAAGAAGTGTGACTCATGCTGTCAGAAAATGTCTCTGACAGATGGTCACACTTCTTGTGTCTACTGCTTGGGTGCCCTACACCTGCAGAACTCTTGTTAGGTGTGTCACGCCTTTAGTCCAAGAGTCCTGCAGGAGCATAGGAATAAGTTAATCTTTAGAGGATTACTAAAACCTGAAGGGTCACCTGCTAAGACTCAGCCAGGGAAACCCTCCAAGCCATCGAAGCCAATGGCTCCCAGCTCGGAGCCGTCATCGGGTGTGGCGTTCTACTTTGACTTCGGTTCCGGCCAGAACCGAAGTACCTGCCTCTCAGTCGGCTCCGATCCTGGTGTCGGAACCTTCAGGGAGCCGAAAGCGTTCTAGGTCCCCATCCCTAGAGTCGATTCGCTCAGCTCCGGGGTCGCCTCTGTTACAGTCGGAGCAAAGTCACCGATCTCACTCTTCTCGGTCTTCGAGACTGTCTGACCATGACTTGGAGAGAGTGGTGAACAGACTTCTGAAATCGCAGGCCCTGGCTAAAATGCTATCCAGCCCCCTCATCAGGGTTTGGCTCTGCCCATCTCTACAGTAGTTCCTCCTTCGACTCACCCCTTGAGTTCGGAGCCGGAGCTGGTTGGGGTTCAGATCGTGGAATCATCGGCGCTGATACCTACCCTTTCAGTTCCTTTGGCTCCGATCACTTCCATGGCACCATCCTTGGAGGGATCTGGGCGCCGAGACTCCCTCGTCGATTCCGAGGGGGCGAGTGGCATCAGACTCTTGTCCAACCCTCTCGGAGCTTCGACGCAGGTGAGCTCGGCCCCTACATCGGCCTCGGAGCCATCCCTCTCAGTGCCGGGGAGGGTTCCGGTCTCTTCGGAGCCTGAGCCTTCTTCTCTGCCGGGAAGGGGTGCCTTCAAGTTCATGAGGAGTGTGCTGGCCCCTCAGTCAGCCCCACGATCAGCCTCTTCGTCTCCTTCCCCCATGGTGCCTGCGTCTGCCTCTGCCCCTCCTCCAGACCCCAAACGAGGAGAACAAGCGATCCAGGTCGCCCCAGTGGGCGCATCCTCCTCTTCCGAGGCCTCCCCTGATCATTCAGAGGAGCCCCCTCGAAAGAGAAAATGTAAGAGGAAGCATGTTGACTCCCCTGAGTCTGTCACTTCGGATACAAACTTAGAAGGTTCCCCGAGGTCCCCCTCTGAAGATGTCTCCTTCTCAGACATCCTTGAGATGCTTAGGCAGAGGGGGAACTGGACTACCCTTAACCCTTCTGAGGATGAGTCGGTATATCTGGACGCATTTGGTTCTCGCCCCTCCACCTCCTGGGTGTCTCCGCCTTTCGATCCACTGATGGCAGTGGTGGCTCGAAAGGCGTGGTCAGCCCCAGACACAGTGGAACCAACTCCCCAAAGGCCCATGAAATTCATCACAGCACCACAAGACAAACAATTTTTGACAAGGGGTGTCCCTGTTGATGCTATGGTGGTAGCAGCGGCCATGAAAAAGGAGTTGGCTGAGACTTCTTAATCTGTCCATCCCCCTAATAAGGAGTCTAGGACGATGGACAGATACGGGAAGCGGATGTTTTCCTCAGCGACCTTTTCCATGTGGTCGCTGAACTATTTGTGCCATTTTACATGCCTTCAAAGGGATCTCCTTAAGGAGCTAGGAGATACCCTTCAAGATCCATCAGCTGCGGGGGCTCAGGATAAGATTACCTCCCAGCTGGCGACTCTTAATTCGATAGTGAACTCCTCCATGCAGCTCATTTCTTATGCGGCCGATGGGGCGAGTAGAGCTGCAGGCACAGGTGTGGCCTTGAGAAGGCATGCTTGGATGCGGTTATGTAACTTTGCGGACCCCTTTAAGACATCTTTCACCAATACCCCTTTTGATGGTTCTGCTCTTTTTGGACCACAGGTGAAGGATACCCTTACCAGGTGTGAGCAGGAAGGCAAGACTCTCTCTGCTGTGGGAATCCATTTTTCCACTCCTTCTAGACCATACCCCAAAGGTCAGAAAAGTGGCAAAATGTGGTTCCAGAAACCCCAGGGAGCTGTGCCTGACACACATGGTGAGTTTCCCTCCAGGGGCAGAGGAGGGAACAGTAGACGCCATCCTCGAGGCAGAGGGGGCCCACAAAATCAGGGCAGCAGAGATTCCTTCTCTAACAAGCCCTTCCAGCATCCCTGAGGGGATGCCCACCTTTGGAGGCAGTTGGGGGAAGATTATCGCTGTACCCAAAAGCCTGGCAAGACATAACTCAAGACAGATGGGTACAGTCTATCATATCCGGAGGTTACAGAATTCCCTTCGTTCATACCCCCTTAAGGTCAAACAAATCCCTTTAAGATGTTCCACCCAGTCTAAGGGAACAAGCAGTCCAAGAGATCTTAAAACTGCTACAAAAAAGAGCCATCCAACGAGTCCCAGCAGACCATCAAGGATCCAGAATTTACTCAAGGTTCTTTTTGGTACCAAAAAAGACAGGGGACTGGAGACCCATTTTGGATCTCAGCAGACTAAACAGGTCTGTACAAAGAAGGAAGTTCCGGATGGTCACGCTTCAGTCCATTCTACCCTTTTTGGGTCAGGACAATTGGATGTGCTCCATAGATCTTCAAGATGTGTACTACCATATCAAAATGGACAGGTGCTCCAGAAGATTCCTCCATTATCAGTTCCGAGCTCTGCCCTTTGGTCTCACCACAGCCCCCAAGGTGTTCACCAAATGTATGGCAGTAGTTACCTCTCACCTGAGACGGCAAAGATTCCAGGTGTTTCCCTATCTAGACGACTGGCTCCTTACTGCTACCACCAGACATCAGCTGCTATGAGCCAGGAACTACTCCATCCAAACTTGCTCCAAGCTAGGTATCACAATAAATTTTGAAAAGTCTGCATTGTCGCCTTGTCAGTCTATGACCTTTATAGGCGCAAGTTTAAGTACAAAAGACATGTCAGCGAGACTTCCGTTACACAGAGTATTAGATATTCGCCGACATGTACAGGTGTTATTAGGATGCAAGAAAAGTCAGGCCAGATTCGTCCTAAAAACATTGGGCCTCATGGCAGCAGCGATCATACTAGTCCCCCTGGCTCGTTTTCATATGAGGATTCTTCAGTGTTGCTTTTCACCCAATGGTCATTTCTACAACTTCCAATGTCTCACATGATTATGATTACACAGACATGCAAAGACCAGCTTGCTTGGTGGATGGTTTCCCCGTCAGTACCCCAGGGAAGACCATTTATTCTTCCTCCTCCAGTAGCCACGGTGACCACGGATGCCTCCCTGATCAGGTGGGGGGGCACTTTCAGGGCAGAACAGTCCAAGGCACATGGCAACCCCACTCATACCATCTGCATATCAATGTCTTGGAGATGAGAGCTGTGCTTTTAGCGTTGCAAACTTTTCAGAACTCTCTTCCTACCGGAACCATTGCAATTCAGACAGACAATATGTCAGTAGTTTGGTACATCAACAAGCAGGGAGGAACCAAGTTCTACCCCCTATGTCGAGAAACACTCAGACTCTGGCAATGGGCAATCTCTTCCCAGCGGTTTCTGATAGCAATGCACATCCCTGGGAAGTCCAACGTTATAGCGGACAGGCTGAGCAGAGCAAGTCTCATACCTCACGAGTGGTCTCTCAATCAGACAGTGGTGGACCAAATCTTCCGCAAATGGTGTCAGCCTTGCTGTGACCTTTTCGCCACCCCCTTCAACAGCAAGTGCAACAGTTTCTTTTCTCTCCTCCCTCTTCCCGGATACCCTACCAGAGATGCTCTAATACACGATTGGCCTCAGGGACTTCTTTATGCATTCCCTCCATTTCCCCTGATTCCCAAACTAATACAGAAAGCTACCACGCTGGGATGCAAGATGATCCTCATTGCCCCCTACTGGCCTCAACAAATTTGGTTTCCGTTCCTGCATCATCACCTCCTAGAGCAACGCTGGACCCTGGACCCAGTACCAGACCTCCTGATCCATCAGTCGGGTGGGCTGCACCAATCCCTGCAGTCTCTCAACCTCACTGCTTGGTTGCTCCACTTCCAGCTTTAGCCAGGCTTCTGGACATTTCCCAATCGGTGCGTGAAATCATCTTATCTTCGCACAAATCTACCACCAGAAAAACTTATGCTAGTAAGTGGAAACGTTTCTCTTGCTGGGCAGAGTCTAAAAACATAGATCCCTTTTCAGCCTTGGTCCACCACATTTTAGATTTCTTAGCGGAACTTTTTCAGGCTGGGTCCTCTTCTGCCACAATTAGAGTTCAGTTAGCCGCAATTTCAAATTTTCATACAGGCCTATCTGAAACTACTATCATGTCCCATAAGCATTGCAAAGCTTTTCTCAAAGGGACTACTTTGCTCAGGCCCCCAGTAAGAGATCCCCCGCCTCCATAGGATCTTAATTTGATCTTAGCTTCCGTAATATTGCCCCCCTTTGAACCTGCAGCTTCATGTTCCTTAAAGTTTCTTTCTTGGAAAACCTTCTTTCTTGTGGCAATTACCTCAGCCAGAAGACTTTCCGAACTCCAGGCCCTTTGTGTTCACCCTCCTTATTTAGTTTTCCATAATGACAGAGTTTTGCTCAGGACTAATCCCCCCTTCTTCCTAAGGTACCTTCTGAGAATAATCTGAATCAGTCCATTGATCTTCCGGTCTTCCGCCCAAATTATTCCAACAAAGCTGAACATAAATTACATCAGTTGGATGTTCATAGACAATTACGTTTCTACTTGCATAGGACTAAACAAATTAGAAAATCAGATCATCTCTTCCTGTCCTATGCTGAAGGTAAACAAGGTCTACCAGTGTCTAAAGTAACTTTATCTAGGTGGTTGACTTCTATTATTACTTTGATTTATCAATTGAGGAACAAACAGCTCCCTGCTAAACCAAAAGGCCACTCTACTAGGGCTTTAGCTACTTCTGTAGCTTTTGAGGCAAGATTACCAATGGAAGCCATTTGTGTGGTAGCTACATGGGCCACTCCCCATACATTTATTTTTCATTATAAGTTGGATGTGGCCTCTAGGAGCAGAGCTGATTTTGGTTCCACTGTGCTGAAGAGTCTGTTCCGATGAGCCACCCAGGACTGAGGTGCTAGGGACGCTGTCCCAACCAGCAGGAATGAAGGCGAGATAGACAACTTAACATTAAGAAGTTATGTACCTATCATAACGTTCCATGTTAGTTGTCTTCTTCTCGCCTTCTTTCTTGAGTCCCACCCTCCGTTCCCCCTATCCTAATAGACCGAGAAGAGTTGCCCTCTGAGTTCCTTTTAGCTGGCTGGGTCTTATCTGGTTTGTTCCCTCAACCTTTTAGCTCTGTAGCTAAACATATGCTGTTAGGACAGGTGTCCTTATATTTGTCTGTAGTTAGGTCTACCAAATGAGATCTGGGGATCTAGCACCAGGAATTGTGGGATATGGGGAGGCCTCGAGCCAGTAAATAGCTCTCAAGCTTTAGAAGATGGCCGAGTCGGAGCTGAGGATCGGCTCCGAACCCAACCAGCAAGAAAGAAGGCGAGAAGAAGACAACTAACATGGAACGTTATGGTAGGTACATAACTTCTTATTCTTTCTGTTGTATAGTTTGTTTATAGCAGGGGACCACCAGATTGGCTTCCTTTTTTTGGAGAAGAGCATCTTGGTTCTATTTGGGATGGCACGATTCATGCACGAGTGGATGTGCTCGTACAGTGCATTAGTGTAGGATTCTGCAGTTGAACTTCCAGATCCCGTCTGCGTGGGTGTTGTGAAGTTTGTCACTTCTGACTTCAGCAGCATGAAGCTGGCTTTGGAGAAGTTTTTTAAGGAGGTTTCCTTACTGGGGGGTGGGGGTGGGATGTGGATATCAAGGGTGATTTGCTTATGGTCAGACCTGACCAATGAGGGGGTGACCACTGGTGTGGAGCATCTATCTCCCATGTTGGTATTGACCAGATCTGGGCTATTGGAGCCCCTGGTGGGACAATGGATTAGTTGATCCAGGGCGTTGGAATTTATGAATTCCAAGAACCGTTGGGAAAAGGAGTTGGTACCCGAGTAGTTTTCCCAATTAATGGCAGGGTAGTTGAAATCACCTAGTATTAGGGTGTTTGGTTTTATCTTAATATTTTATGGTGGGGGATCTGTAGCAAGCTACAATTTGGATTGCAGTCTTACCTAGTGTTAGTTGTACCCGGAGAATTTCAGATGCATTGTGTTGGGCAACTAGCCTGGAGGTGTGAATATCCTTGGTGAATATGGACACTCCTCCACCTTTAGTGTTTCGGTCTTGGTTTTGTGGCCGAAAAGTGTGGTAATAATTGTAGCCTGGTATTGCAGGGGTGCTCTCTGGAGCCTTGAACCAGGTCTCAGTCACTGCACAGATATCGATATTCTCCACTTTTAGGAGTGCCTCAAGAGAGTGCATTTTGAGGTTTAGACTTCTAGCATTGAGTAGCATAACCTTCAGATTTTGCATGCTTGTATCTGTTATGGTAGTGGTTTTATCCTTTGAACCTTGCCTAAAAAAGGCACTATAGGGGTGGCAAGAGCTGTAGCCAGTAACCTGAATCCCAGGGGTGACAGGTGCAGACCATCTCTGGCAAAGCATCGTGGTTTGTCGATCATGTCTTCCCAGGCAGACAAATACTGGATCCCCTTTGAATGACACCAGAAGCTTAGCCAATTGTTGAAGTCAGTCATTTTGTCCTTATACTGTGGTATCATTCTGGGCGAAGGCAGGATGCTACTCAGGGCTAGGGTCATACCTGCCTGGGTCACATGATCCAAGACCTCTTCCATGTCCCTTTTCATGTAGTCCAAGGAGGTACGTCTCAAGTCATTTACTCCAGCATGGACAATGACAGAGTCGTATTTGTACTTGTTGTGGAGTGACTTGAGCGCATGCGTTATGTGGCGGATCCTGGCACCCGACAGGCAGCTGACTGTAATTTTCTCCTTGTTCTGCCTGGTGAGTGGGACATCAGTGTGCCTGACTATAGAGTCACCTATGACTAAAGTGTTGAGTACATTGTCTTGCCTTAGGGACTGTTGTTGGGTGGCACACTGGTGTTTTGAGCTATGTGTCACTTTGGTTGTGACTGGTGTTTGTTTGCGTTTCGGCTTTGGAAGTCCTTGTTGCTTGGGCAGGCTAATGTTAAGAGCCTCCGCATATGTGGATTTAGTGTTGCTATGTGTGGGAGTTGATGATGTGGGTTTTGAAGGGCTATGAGTTGCTAGAGGTGTAATGCAGGTGTTAGCCTTCTCCTCTTGACTGTCTAGCACAGTCTTGAAAGGAGAGAGCTTTGCTTCCAGTTTGGCTATGTAAGTGCATCTCTCGCAGGTTGTAGTGTTGGGTGGTAGGAGGAGAGGATTGTCTGTGTACATGAGGCAGTTGCCGCATTGCCCCAGTATTCCCAGATTCACCAGGTGGACAGGAGAAACCACCAGAAGCTGACCCTTGGACATGCCTGTTTAGGTTCTTTTTTGTAAGGTTTAAGATCTGTTTTCCCTTGCCTTTGCAAGGTACTTTGCAATTGTAGGCTGTTTAGTGCCTATGATTAATTTTTCCTTATTGACAAGGAGAGCTGAGTGCTTGTATCAGTTTCAGGCTTCCTAGTGCTTTACAGCAGGTTCTAGAGAAAGTGCTAGTCACAGAGGTTCAGATTTTAGTGCTACTACTGAGAAACCAGCTAGTTTTAAGGGAAATTTTGAAGAGCAGACTTTCTGGCACCTGGAATAGTTTAACTGTAGCCTCGTAGTGCTGCACGATGTGAAAAATGTGCAAACACACGCGTTTTTAAGCCAGAAAGTTGAAAGGGATAGAAATCAGCCCAAAAAGGCTAATAAAATTACAATTTCAGAGCTGGAAACCACTCCTCTAGCATTAGATTGGCAGTACAATGCTCACCAGTCCCACTGGTAGGCAGTAGGACTTCCCTCTGCCACAGCAAGGTCTGGATAGCTCTGAGCACAGAAAATAAAGTCCTGAGACAAGCAAGGCCTGGGATATGGACTGGCTAGAAAAGTTGGGAAACGAGCAAACAAGGTAGTATATATATATATATATATATATATATATTTGTTTTTTTTTTATTGAAACAGGCTAAATAATGCAATAATATAGTAAATAAACTCAGAAATGTCTAACACACTTGAGTGTGTAGTCCTAAACAGTAAATGCAATTAAAACTCTACAAAATTAGCAATTTAAAACTTTTTAAATGAAGCAAGGCAAGTGCACAACTGAAAAATGATTTAAGTGGCAGTAATACAGCAGAATAAGTAGCTAGTCTGCATATACAGAAAAGCCTATGTATACAGAAAAGCAGCTAAAACGCACAAACACTTCAGATGCAGTGCATCCTAGAGTACTTGAGTTGTAGCAATATTAAGGCAATTACAGTTATAATAAATGCTCTAAAATATACTCTATATTTCCAAAATGTTTGAGAAGCACAGTCAGAACATAAGGAAATTCAGGCAAATTTTATTTTTTTTTTAAGGGAAAAAGGAGAAACAGAAGGCCTTATCAAATGCTCTCTCTGTATTAGATAGAATGAGCTAATGACACTAGACTGGGAGTGAAAAAGAGAGAGAGTGAAAACTGAGAGCGATCCATCACTGGCAGCAGTCAAGAGGTTTACGTACCTCTCACCTCTTAAATAAGTTAACCAAACAAACCATAAAGTAATTGGGGAACAAAGGCTCAAAACAGGAACACATTCCTGTTTAAAAAAAAATCACAAAATTGCTGCAATAATAGGACTTGTGTTAACATGCATTTTCTGAAGTACAGGTGTGTGTGTGTGTGTGTGTGTGTGTGTGTGGTGTCGGTGTGACAGAGGGAGAGACAGTGAGATTGATGGAACACTGTCAGCAGCAGAAAAGAGGTTTGCGTACCTCCTGACCTTTTAGCTCAAGAAATGTGGATAAAGCCTGAAATAAAGGGGGAACAAAGGCTCCAAATTAGGAACAGATTTTGAATGTTATACTTAAAAATATTAAAAATCAAGTTAAATAACAGGATTTGTGTTATCATGAATTTTCTGAAGGAAATAATGTCTGAAAGTCAAATGTTTGTCATTATTTAGTGGCTTCAATACCAATGACTAGCAAGAAACCATTTTAGCAGTAAGGGACCAAAAATAAAGCAAACATCTAGATATTTTTAAAAATGATATATTTTGGAGGAAAAGTGCTTCATCTAACACCATTTGCATATACTACAGCAACTTTGAAACATTAGGGAGAGGACCTATTTTACATCCAAAATATATGAAAAAAATAATATAGTAATAAAAATGATAAATAAGTAAGTAAAACACAACAATTTTTATAGACAGACCATTCTCTAAATGCAATAATGCCCTCCAAGGTGTATGTTAATGTGTAATTAATGCCCTTCTTTGGGTGTAGAGGCCCTCTGCCTGCAGCGTTGTGCCTCACAAAACCCCATGGGCTGGCATTAATTACACATTAACACATACCCTGCCGGGCATTATTTCTTGCACATATCAGTAAAAGCAACAGTAATAGAGGGGTTGATTCCAGCTGTTAATATTTTGAAGTTACTGTTCACAGTTACACAAATGTTTTTGTTCAGGAACCTGAACTGTTGTTATTAGTAATACCACATTTTAAATGCATGCTGTAACAAATATGATATTGTCTAAGTGTGAATAAATAAAATCTGCAAGATGATGAATGGGGAAATATGTACAATTAATCCAAACTATTTGAAATGTGTCAGAACTAGTAATTATAGCAGAAAAGTATTTCCTTTAAAAACTTATAATTCTTACCTGTGTATGCTGTGTACAAAATGTGTTTCTGTAATCTCCTGTGTGGACCCCTTCATCAAGAATTGTCATTACATGAAGGCATGATTATGTGTAACAGAAATTGAAGTTATGTGGCAAACACTGTTAAAATATGTTGGTAAAACAGAGAGTATATGAGCATAATGGTGACACTATAAAATATAACCTTAATATTGGTGTTTATTGACATTCAGAGGTTTGTCAACATTTTAAAAAGTTTGAATTTGTTATTTTAGAAAAAGTTGCCATTAATTCAAGGGGGCTGGGAAATAACCAGCAAGTTTAGAGAATTAATCTGTCTGCTGAAATTAGATGCTAACAAGCCCCCAGGCCGTAGTGAATGTATTTCAATTAATGCAATTTTGAAGATGAGGTCAGGTAAGGTATAATAATGTCCCTTACATGAATTCATTGTTGGCTTTTAAATATTTGACATGGTATTTACAATTGTACACTATGAGGCTAAATTATAATTGCAACTTAAGTTTAATAAAAAAACAAACCGAGAGGTAATGCTAAGGAAGACCAGAGGGAAAGTTGAAGTTGCAAACTTTTTTATAAATCCAGTTGAGCACTTTCATCCCAAAACAACCAATGGACTTCATCAGAATCAAAAACAAATATATCACTTCCTTTTATACTGACACCTCATGTCATCAATTAGACATTTAAATCTATCTCACCCATAAATATAGACTAAAGCACACTGGCAAAAAATATAAATAATTATATCAAAACTTAAATATAAGGAATTATTTTGGCTGCTCAGACTTATTGCCAAATCCCTACTGGGTTTAATTGAATTTTTGTCCATTCAATTAGTGCTGAAACTTTGTTCAGCAAAATTGTAATTTATTACTTTTAAAGTTTTGCTAACTGTTTGATATTTGTTGATTACACCATATATTTATATTTTAATACGATTTTTATTTATTTATTTTTTATTTCTGATGAAGTTCCTTGGTTGTTTTGGAACAAAAGTGCTCATTTGGGTTTATTAAAAACTGTTTGCTGCTTCAACTTTGCCATTTGTTGTCTGTGATCCCTTTTGTCTTCCAGAAAGTTACCTTTCAGTTTTGTAACATTCTTGCCATCTGTCTGTGATCACTTTAAAGTTTATGTAATAAGTTCATAGGTAGGTACTAGGCTATCTGCCCGAGGGCATTTATAAACCTAGCCAGAGTGTGTCGGCTTTCGCCGCCCCATTGATTAATTAACTGAGCCTCTCTCAAGCAGAGCCAATGAAGTGATCCCAGGGGTGTACTTTCTGTTACCCATCCACTCGTCAAGGCTTCTCTTGAAGAGTGTTAGTGAGGGGCTCTGCCTAATGTAGTTAGGAATTTTGTTACAAAGCATGGGGAGTCTCTGTGACAGGAATCTATCCCTCCAGTATGTTCTATTTATTGTTGGGGCGAGGTTTAGCTCACTAGAGCATGTGGCTCGCAGTGACTTGGATTTCTTTAGGTGGAGCATGTCCATCAATTCTGAGTTGGACATGGCTTTGTAAGTCAGGTAGAGATCACTTCTGAGTAAGCGATATGCCACTGAGTACAGCCGGAGTTTTTTCAGTCGGGCTGCATAGGACATATGTTTGAGGCCAGTAATCCTCTTGGTGAGGTGCTTTTGTGGTCTTTCAAGCTGTTGGAAGTGTCTTGTGAGGTACATTCCAAATGGGGCATTGTACTCTATGATGGGTCTGATGAGTGACGAGTAGAGGGCCACTATAACCTCTTTATTTCTAGATGCAAACCCCTTAGTAATTAGATGGGCCACATAGAAGGATTTCCTAACTACTTTGGCAATATGATTGTCAAAGGAGAGATTACTATCTACCTGGGTCCCCAGATCTCTTATTACCTCTTCTGTATTAAGGGGGCTGCCACTTATGTGGTAATTCGTGGGTCTTTTGTTTTTCCCAAATGGGATGACTATGCATTTTTTGGCATTTAGCTTGAGGCCATGACTTTGACACCAGGTGTCTGTCTCAGTAAGGCCTTTTTGGAGGATGTCTGTGTCAGCTGGAGAGTCAATTATGGCTCCCAGTTTGCAATCATTGGCGAACTTGGTTAGCCATAGTCCTCCTGTGTTTGCCTGTACTTCTGAGAAATATATGCCGAACAGTAGGGGTCCCAGAACTGAGCCTTGCGGGACACCACTTGTGACTGGTTTAGAGTCAGACCTGGAGCCCGCTATTCTTACCGTGTAAGTTCTGTCTGTAAGCCAGTTGGCAACCCATCTTGTGACGTAGGGGTATATGTTCAGGCTGGTGAGTTTTTCTATAATATCCGAGTGAGGAATGGTGTTGAACGCCTTGGCGAGATCAAGGTAGGCTGTGTGAACCACTTTACCCTCATCTATGGCCTTGGTAACTGTCTCGAAGAAGTCAACCAGGTTTAGTAGGCATGATCTGCCCTTAACAAAGCCGAACTGGGTTGGGTCAAGTGTTTGGAGGTTCCCAATGTTTTTGTTAATGAGTTCCATGATGATGCGCTCCATAGCCTTGCAGACCAGGCTAGTCAGGCTTATGGGGCGATAGTTACCAGGGTCAGTTGTGGCCCCTCCTTTGTGGAGCGGAATAACCATTGCTGTGTGGCATTCTATGGGCACGTAGCCTGTGGAGAGGCTGAGGCTGAACAGCGTGTTTAGGTGGGGGGTTAGTTCGTTCTGTAGTTCGTGCAAGACGCAGCCTGTGACACCATCTGGCCCCATTGATGCTGTGTTTTTGGCTTTTGAAAGGGCTGTTTTCACCAGTGCTTCTGTGATTTCCGGGACACTACACTTTTCCGGTATTGTTGTAGGCCCTTTTGAAGGTGAGAGGGAGGTGAAGTTTGCACTGAATCTATCTGCCAGTATGTTTGCAATATCAGTAGGTTCAGTATATTTTGTGCTATTTTGCACTATCTCAGAGCATATCTGTGAGTTGCCACTTAGATTCTTGACATAGCTAAAGAAGGCTTTGTGGTTATCTTTCGAATCCTTGGCTATTTTTCTTTCGAAGTTAGCCTTGGATGATTTTATGAGGGACCTTAGTTTCTTACTGATACTGATCAGGGATGTCTTTCCTTCTTGGGATTTGCTTTTTTTCTGAACTAGTTTCCTCCTTCTGTTGTATAACCTGTTTATGGCAGGGGTCCACCAGACTGGTTTCCTTCTCTTAGGGGAGTGAGTCTTGGATTTGCTAGGGATGGCACAATCCATGCATCCTTGTAGGTGCTCATAGAGTGCAATTGTAAAGGATTCTGCATCTTGGGCAGTATTATCCTTTAGCATGGGGGCTGTGAAACTTACCACCTCTGCCTTAAGTAAGGTGAAGTTTGCTTTAGAAAAGTTTTTCACTGTGGTTTCCTTGGTTGGGGGTGGTGGTGGGGTGTGGACATCCAGGGTGATTAGTTTATGGTCTGATCTGACCAGTGACAGGTTGACCTCCGGTACAGGGCACCTGTTGCCCATGTTGGTGATGACCAGGTCCAATATGTTGTGGCCTCTGGTAGGGGAGTTTACCAGCTGATCCAGGCCATTTGAGTTGATAAATTCCAGGAAGCGCTGAGCCTGGGAGTTTGTACTCAAGTAGTTTTCCCAGTTAATGGTAGGGTAATTAAAATCTCCCAAGATCAGGGTGTTTGGTAGGACCTTCATGTTTTCCAGTGTCTCCAGAAAGGTGGATTGGTGGTCCTGGGTCATGGAGGGTGATCTGTAGTAGGCCACAATTTGCATTGCAGATTTGCCCGATGTTAGTTGCACATGGATGATCTCAGAGGTATCATGCTGCGCCACTAACCTAGAGGTGTGAGTATCCTTTATGAATATGGATACACCCCCTGCTTTTGTGTTTCGGTCCGTGTTCTGTGGCCGAAACGTGTGGTATGAGTTGTAGCCCAGTAGTGCTGGAGTGCTCTCTGGAGCCTTGAACCAGGTTTCAGTTACTGCACAGATGTTGATGTTCTCCATACTTAGGAGTGCTTCAAGCACATGCATTTTGAGATTTAAACTCCTGGCGTTGAGTAGCGTAACCCTCAATATTTTACCTGTGCTGTTTACGGAGGTGGGTTTGAATTTTGAGCCTTGCCTAAAAAAGGCACTAAGGGGGCAGCAAGAGCCTTGGCCAGTATTCGAAAGCCAAGGGGTGACAGGTGCAAGCCGTCTCTTGCGAAGTAATGTGGCTTGTCGAGCATGTCATCCCAGGCTGACAGACACTGGATCCCCTTTGAATGACACCAGAAGCTTAGCCAATTGTTGAAATTGATCATTTTTTCTTCATACTGAGGTATCATTCTTGGTGAGGACAGGATGCTACTCAGGGTCAGGGTCATACCCACCTGGGCTACATGATCAGAGAGCTCTTCCATGTCTCTTTTCATGTAGTCCAGGGAGGTACGGCTCAAGTCATTCACACCAACATGAACAATGACAGAGTCATATTTGTACTTGTTCTGGAGTGACCTGAGTGCTTGTGTTATGTGGTGGATTCTAGCTCCCGACAGGCAGCTAACAGTAACCTTCTCCTTGTCCAGCCTAGTGAGTGGGGCGTCAGTGTGCCTGACTATTGCGTCACCTTTTGCTAGTGTGATGTTCATCGTGCATACAGCTGCAGTAATCACAGATGGGTTTTCAGCCGTCAGGCGGTCCCTCGGTCGGCCGAATTCCAAAGTCTTGGTCCGGCGCCGGTTGTCGTCGCTTACTCTTCTGACGTCAGTAAGGCCAGAGTATATAAGACACAGCCGACGCCATGTTCTTCAGTCTTTTTTGCCGCGCGGTGCCCGAAGCAGAAGCAGTTCGCAAGTGCCGGTCGGCCAGCTCCTGAATTACGAAAAAATGGAACCAAGTCTTCTTTAAAGCTAAGTACCCGTTGGGGAAACTTTTCTTGCCTCAGACCGATGTCAGAAAAAGTTAATAATTGTATTTCTTGTGGGAAGCAAATACCGCATAAGGATTTCCATTCCCTGCATACCTTGTTTGGGCCCAGACCACGACGCCTCGGCTGTCGCTGGCGCTACCTTCAATAAACGCACTATCAAGCGCCGGGCGGAGTTCGCCCAACACTACTTTGGTAAAGCTTTTGATTATAAGATGTCGCCGAACTCCGACTACCGCTTTGTCCAAAAACGCAAGGAAAAGGACCGACACGCGAGACCCGCGGTCCTCGCCGACACCACGCCAAAACAGGCTACACGTGGTCCGGTTCTCAGCGAGACGCCTTTGCAGTCCCTGACTACCGACACTCCTTTGGCAGTGTTCTCTGTACCGAGACCGCTGGGTCCTCGGTCCTTTCCCAGACTACAACCAAGCACCTGCTAATGTCGAGCCTACTAATGTGGACAGGTCCACCTCCACCCATGGTGTATTTAGGCCCTCATCTTCTTTTTCAATAAAGGCTTTTACTAAATCCAAAGCAGCCAGGCATCCCACGAGGCCTGTTGCACAGGGCCCATCTCCTGGACCCATGCCTAAGAAACAGATGCTTAAAATGGCTGAGGATTTAATTACTCTTATCAGAGGTTCTCAGCCCCCTCCTGACAAGAGACCCAGAGTGGAGGAAGAATCTCCCTCTTCTGATCAGGGATCCATTTTATCAGAACATTCTGATGCAGTGGAACACTCTTACTCCCCTTTTGAGGATTTGGATGCAGAACAGTCCATTCCTTCTGTATCCCCTCCTGAGGATTTTTCTTTTGGGGAAACCTTGGACACTTTGAGGGAACACTTCCATTGGGAAGGCCAAGACTTTTCAGATTCCAAGAAAAGACTTAGGGAATTTCTTTGTTACCTCAGCACAGACCTCTGGCTATACCCCTGTTTTGGATGTACTGGATGATGTCTATTCGAGGCTTGCCTTAACCCTGATTCTCTGCCTCCTGCACCAGTAAAACCTGATAGGTATTACAGAGTACCCAGCTCTCACCAATTTCTCTACAAAGGCCATAATGCTGACCCTGAAACCATTTCACAAGGCCCCAAGGGATTAAAGGCCTCCACTGCCAAGAATCCACTCCTGCAGAAAGGGAATCCAGATCTCTAGAAAGGTGGGGTAAAAAGGTATATACCTCGGCCACCCTAGCCATGAGGGCTTTAAACTGTCAGTTTCATATGATTAAATATCAACAGTACCTGTTATCACAATTAAGGAACAAAATGTCTCAACCTGAACAACCAGATTTAAAAGAGTTACAGGATATGATGCATAGTGCGAGCAAGTGGGTAAACACACCTTACAATGTGGTTATGATGCCCTAGAGGCTTCCAGTAGAGCGGCTGCCACAGGATCAGTCATTCGCAGGCATGCCTGGCTTAGGGAACAAAATTTACCTGATCATGTGAAAGCTAAACTTCTTGATGCTCCTTTACAAAAGGATGTATTATTTGGTACTAATGCTGAGGATATACTACGAAAAGGGAAGAAAAGCCAAATCTATGCAAACTGTCAAGGCTTTCTTACAGGTCCAACCACCACGCTTTTAGCAGAAATTGGCCTTCAAAAAACTGGTCCTTTCCAGCCACTGACAAGCCCCAAAGAGGCAGATACAGACGCACAAGGGGCAGAGGGCAATCACAAGGATCATATAGAGGCAGACAATGGCAATCTCCAGCACCAAGAGGTGGTGAAGACAGTGCACAACAATACAGGAAGCAAACCCAATGACTCCCTCATTTCCATGCCAAGCAAGTATCAGCTGACAGCACCTTTGGGAGGGAAACTAGCATTATTTGCAAGCAATTGGCATATTGTCACAACAGACAAATGGATACTGGACATTATAAACAGAGGCTACAAATTTCAATTTCACACTCTTCCAAAATGAGAGGCATGCCAAACCTGCCACAAAATCAAAGGGCAGAGGCACAACTGCAAATTTCAAAGCTCCTAAACATGAGAGCTATACAAAAGGTACCTACACTCCAACAAGGTCAAGGTTTTTATTCAAGACTTTTCTGGTACCAAGAAAAGGAACCGACTGGAGACCCATTTTGGACTTATCCATCCTAAACACATTCCTACTCGTGCCAAAATTCAAGATGCTCACATTACAGCAACTTCTTCCCATGCTGGGCAAGGAGTTTTGGCTGGTAACATTGGACCTCAAGGAGGCATACCTGCATGTCCCAATCAGACAAAGCTGCAGAAGATACCTCAGATTTCTTGCAGGTTCAATCCACTATCAATTCTCTGCATTGCCCTTTGGCTTATCTACTGCACCCAGAGTATTCACAAAGTGCCTGGCATCAGTGATTGCCTACTGCAGACTTCAAGGGATACAAATTTACCCTTATCTGGACGACTGCCTGATCCAAGCGGACAGCAAACGCATACTACTGGAACACCTGGCTTATGTGACACGGTTACTGCTTTCTCTGGGATATACCATCAACAAGGAGAAATCAAGACTAACACCATCTCAGAAAATAACCTTCCTGGGTGCCAACTTGGACACAAACACCCAGATGGCATATCTTACGCCAGAAAAACAAGGGCAACTATCTCAGTACTTCAAAACACTAGCAAAAGTACCAGGCTTACTGCAAGGAAAATCCTGCAGGCTCTGGGATTCATGGCATCTTGCATTCTTCTAATCCCATGTGCAAAGCTGCATATGAGGAAACTTCAATGGTACCTAAAAAAATCTATGGTCTCAACACAGTCACAGTTTGGAAGCAATTATACCAATTATTCCATGTTTGCAAAAGGAATTTCTATGGTGGGCCCAAGCATGTCAAGTAAACACAGGCCTTCCATTCTGCAAGCCTCAAGCAAAACAAGTCATAACCACAGACGCCTCAGATTACGCCTGGGGGGCGCACATGAAGGACAGGTGCATTCAGGGCAGATGGTCCCAAAAGGAAAAGCACCTTCACATCAATCAAAAAGAAATGCTAGCAGTGATAAATGCAATTACAGCTTTCAAGGACTTCCTGCATCCAGGACAATTACTGATAAGAACAGACAACACCACAGTAATGTGGTACATAAACAAACAAGGAGGAACACATTCATACCCCTTGTGCAGACTAGCCATGACTCTTTGGAACTTGGCTCTGGAAAGACAAATCGAACTTTAAGCACAGTACTTGCCAGGACTGGAAAACACACTGGCAGACACTCTAAGCAGAAATATGACAGATCCACACGAATGGAAGTTACATCCTCAGGTGTTTACAGAGATAATCCAAGCATGGGGGAGGCCAGACATAGATCTTTTTGCCTCCCACGGGAACCATCAACTGAAAAAGTTTTGTTCAAGGACCTTTCATCCAAAGGCCTGGAAAGTGGACGCCCTTTCATTCAGTTGGACAGCATGGACAGTTTATGCATTCCCACCTCTGCCCCTTCTGCCCAAGGTGCTTTTGAAAGCAAGAACAGACAAACCGAGGATGATACTAATTGCTCCAGATTGGCCAAGGCAACACTGGTATCCACTCCTGAGGAGCCTAACACATACTCCTCCCTGGTCCCTACCTCTAATGCCTCTCCTACTGACTCAGAACAGCTACAAAACTCTTCACAGTCAGCTGAAAACACTCAACCTCGCTGCATGGAAAATTCCTTGACACCACAACAGTCCCTACTCTCCAAGGAGGTGCAGGATGTCATTTTGGAGGCCAGAAGACCATCTACTAGAAAAGCTTACTCTGCAAAATGGAAGCGGTTTTGCTGTTGGAATGAGAAAAGAGGCCAGGACCCTAGAAAATTGAACTTGCCTCAGGTTTTACAGTACCTAACTGAACTGCTGAACAGTGGACTTTCATTTTCTTCCATAAAAATACATGCCTCAGCCATTTCTGCAGAATTCAACACGGATCCTCCTTTATTCTCTCACCCACTCTTACGACAGTTCCTCAGAGGGGCTAAGAATATAAGACCTCCAAGGAAGCAACCAATACCAGCCTGGGACCTTAATTACATACTAGAAAAATTAACATTGCCTCCCTTTGAACCTGCTGCCTCAACAGATCTGCAACATTTGTCCTGGAAAACAGCTTTCCTTCTGGCCATCACTTCAGCTCGTAGGGTTTCTGAACTACAGGCCCTCATGGCGGTGCAGCCCTTCCTCATCTTCCATCAGGACAGGGTTTCCCTTCGTACCAACCCATCTTTTATGCCAAAAGTGGTATCCAGGGTAGCCTTAAATCAAGCCATACACCTACCTACCTTTTATCCTAACCCTCAAAACAAAGGGGAGAGGCTGCTTCACACTTTAGACATCCATAGGCAGCTACGTTATTATTTGGACAGAACAAAGTCCTTCAGGAAATCAGAACAACTTTTTGTGTCCTATGCCGTAGGGGCTCAAGGGAAACCAGTTACCAAACAGACCATTCCAAGTGGATTGGCCACTGCATACGGTTTTGTTATTCCTATCATGGGAAATCTGTCCCTACTGGTATCAGATCTCACTCCACCAGGGCCACAGCCACCTCTACAGCCTTCCTCAGAGGCGTTCCTACTAAGGATATTTTGGAGGCAGCCACTTGGAGTTCTGTACATACCTTCACAAAACACTACCACCTACCCTTATACTCCAGAACAAGAGCAGGCTTTGCCACTGCTGTTTTGCAGGGCATTCTGGCTCAACCCAGTTCCTCATAGTACCTACCACCCTATGCATAGCTTTGGGACTCTACCCATCTGTGATTACTGCAGCTGTATGCACGATGAACATAGTACAGTTTTGTACCTACCATAAATGTAGATGTTCGAGTGCTAATACAGCTGCAGTACAGGTTTCCTCCTCCTTCCCCACTTGGTAAAGGCATGGGGCCTAACAACCTCTTCATACCACCTGACTGGGTTATCCTGCTATGTTTTATTTGCTTGCTTACACTGATTTTGCATTACATTGCATTGCCTGCATATGTAGATAAGCCTTATTTATGTATTGCCTTCCTTTTGGGGGCACCTGACGTCTGGGGCAAGAAAGACTGAAGAACATGGCGTCGGCTGTGTCTTATATACTCTGGCCTTACTGACGTCAGAAGAGTAAGCGACGACAACCGATGCCGGACCAAGACTTTGGAATTCGGCCGACCGAGGGACCGCCTGACGGCTGAAAACCCATCTGTGATTACTGCAGCTGTATTAGCACTCGAACATCTACATTTATGGTAGGTACAAAACTGTACTTTAGGTATGTTATTTCGCCTTAAGGGCTGTGATTGTGCGGCACATTGATTTTGTGTTTTATGTGTTGTCTGGTTTGTGACGGGAGGTGCAGGTTTTGTGGGTGTCTGCTTTGGAGCTCTCTGATGCTTTTGCAGGTTTTTATTTAGAGCCTCCGAGTATGATTTTGTGTATTTATGTGTATTTTTTGCCAGTGCTGGTTTAGTATGTCTATGTGAGGCTGGAGGTGTGGTGCAAGTGTTAACCTTCGCCTCATGACTGTCTGTTCCAGTCTTGGGTGGAGATACCTTAGCCTCCAGTTTGGCTGTATAATTGCATCTCTCACATATGTTAATGTTTTATGGTAGGAGGAGATGGCTGTCTGTGTACATGAGGCAGTTGTAACATTGCCTCAGGATACCCAGATTCACCAGCTGGACTGGAGAGTACACCTGAAGTTGCCCTTTGGTCATGCCTGAATAGTAGGGTGAGATGCTTAGTCTCTTGGTTGGTGAGGGGTGGATAAAGAGCCTTGCCCTGCTGGGCAGTCAAGTGTTGGGGTATATTAGTGCTTGCTATTAGGTTTGAGCAAGTGCTGGACTGTAGGATGCTTTTTGAGTGCTTAGGTTGATAGTTAGACTAGTTTCAAGTGAAAAACTGAAGAGGAGACTTAGTGAAGCTGGGAATAATTTAACCCTAGCTAACCAGTGCTGTCCGGCACACAAAACCATGCAACGCGTTTTTTAAACTACTAACTTCTGGGCTGGAACCACTCCTCCAGGGACAGATGGCTGCTCAAAGTTCCCCTCTCTCATAGGTGAACAGAGAAACTTTCCCCCTATCCAAGTAAGGTATGAGCAACACAGAAACTTGTAACACAGCCCTGAATTCAGCACTAGCCTGAAAACTGGACTATACTTGCTTAGAAAGGCGGGAAACAAGAAATTTATTTATTTATTTATTTTAAAATAAGGCAAAAACAGTAAAAAGTACACTTAAAACAGCTTTAAATGACTACAAGCGATCAGAAAAGGCTATCACACTTTAGTGTGTAGCCTGCAACAGTTAAACAATTTATTTAAACAAAAAACAACTTTTTAAAAGTGCAGGCAGTCAGATAAGTACAATATGTGAAAAAAACAAGCTTTTAAATCACAATAAGTACTGGAAAATCAGCGTTTAGGCAGAAAACAGTTAAGTACAGCAAGAAAATACAGAAAACTGATACTCAATCACTCCAAAGTCTCTCTTTTAAGCTAGAAGACTTATGTCAGTTTAAGGCTCTCTAGTGCTTTCCAGTAGGTTAGTTACAGGAAAGATGGGAAACAAGCGCAGATGTGGTCTTTTAAACCAGAAAGTTGAAAGAGATGGACAACTTCCCGAATGGTCAATAAACTACAATTCCTGGGTCAAAAACTACTACTCTTGTGGTAGACAGGTTACCTAGTACTTACCACTCCCACTGATAAGCTAGAAGGCTGCACTCCAACACAAAGGCTTGGGGGGCTCAGAAGCTTACAAACAGTCCTGGATATAGCAAATCTGTACCTGGACTAGACTAGTTACGAGAAAGGTGGGGATCAAGCACAAACACGGGCTTTAAAACCAGAATGTTGAGAGAGATGGAAAAAAACTGCCCAAACGGCCATAAACTACAATTTCTGGGCCAGAACCACTCCTCTTGTGGTAGATAGGCTACCTAGTGCTTACCACTCCCACTGATAAGCTAGAAGGCTTCCCTTCAACACAGAAAGGCTTGCAGGGCTCAGAAGCTTACCAACAGTCCTGGATACAGCAACTCTGTATCTGGACTAGGCTAGTAACAGGAAAGGTGGGAAACAAGCGCAAGTGCGGCTTTTAAACCAGAAAGTTGAAAGAGATGTGAGAAACTGCCCAAATGGCTAGTAGCTACAATTTCCAGGCCAGGAACCACTCCTATTGTGGTAGATAGGCTACCTTATGCTTACCACTCCCACTGATAAGCTAGAAGGCTTCCCTCCAACACAGAAAGGCTTGGGGGGCTCCGAAGCTTACAAAGAGTCATGGATACAGCAAATCTGTACCTGGACTAGACTAGTAACAGGAAAGGCAGGAAACAAGCACAAACATAGGCTTTTGAATCAGAAGGTTGAAAGATATGGAAGAGCTTCCCAAATGGCCAATAACCTATAATTTCTGGGCCAGAAACCTCTTCTCCTGTGGTAGATAGGCTACCTAGTGCTTACCACTCCCACTGATAAGCTAGAAGGCTTCCCTCCAACACAGAAAGGCTTGGGGGACTCAGGAGCTTACAAACAGTCCTGGATACAGCAAGTCTGTATCTGGACTAGATAAGTTACAGGAAAGGCAGGAAACAAGCTAGGAATTTTTTTTTTTACAGAAAAGCAGCTAAAACAGCAGTAAATACAATTCATATGCAGTGCAGGCTAGCACACGTATATCAATATTATGACAAATACAGTTTGATTAAATGCAATTAAATTAACAAATGACTAAAAAACAGTGCAGAAGGCATTAAATTAGAAGGCTACTAACAAGCAGTAATAAGTGCAGAGTAAGAACAACTGAACAGATAGCCTGCAGAACAGCAACTAAGACAGTTACAGTAAGAGCAGCTGAATATATATATATATATATATATATATATATATATATATACTTTTTTTTAAAAATCATACAAATTATTTAAAATTTTAAATAATTTGTATGATTTTTAATGAATAGGAATAGGAATTATATTCAATTTTTTGTAATTGAGTTACTTTACACATATGTATTGTGTATATAACTGCAGTGTTTATAAGGTGGGATGGTATATCAAGTGGAATGAATTTGAATTTTTGATTGTGATGTGACAGATGTATTTAAGTGAGTTTTTGTACAAAATGTAGAACTTAAACATTTTTCTGAATGGTTCTGATGAAATCCTAAAGTTTAACAGATAGGACAAAAGCATATTATGTGTATTTTATTCTGTCTGCTTAGCCTATACTATAAAATAAATGCTGGTGATACTTGGTTGTCGTGGCTCCTGGATTTCACTGGAAGTTATACTTAAGTGCACTTGGCTTTGGTTGTGACAAAACAAATATCATTATTAGGTGTATAAGACAGTATGTCACATAAAGTATGTATGGCCCCTTCCTCAACACATTTTACTGAGCTCATTCAAATCAATGGAAAGGAAGAGTTTTACAGCAGTAAATACTGCCTTCTTCTCCAGAAATATTACAAGTGAATGTCAAACACACACACAGGCTTGTCATAGTTTGATCTCCACTCATGTTGCAATTGTTAGAGCTTAACTCACAAGCTAAAAATGTTTTCTCCTATGGCACAAAAAATCACTAAACATAAATTAGTAGCTCAGCATTTGTCTGAGTCAATGGTTCAGTTCCCAGGTGCTATCAGTCGCAGTTTGTAAAACAGTTAGTAAAAATGTAAGTTCCACCTATCCATTATGTCAAAATTAATATAATTTCATCTATTGCCAGCACTGATTTTTACCATCACAGAATATGTCATGTCATATCAGTGCGTCACGAGATGTATGATTACCATTCACTATACCAGAGATCATCGCCAGTGATGACAAGATGTCCTTTGAAAGTGAATTCAGACATGATCAGCATCTGCAGACTTCACAGTGGAACAGGAGTAAATACACTGAACCCCACACATGGCCAAGTGTCACTGCCGTATTTCACACCTGCAGAGTAGTTTGAATCAACCATACACTGTTTCTCTACCAGGACATTTGTGTGATTTCTTCAGTGAAAGTGCAGTTGGCGGATTGTCCATCATTGCACACAGGCTGGTGCAAGTGAGATCACAATAGGGAGTTAAATCCCTGCCATACTTCTAGTTAGCCTTCAGAAGACATGGTAGGTGAAGGTGATGGTGGTGCTGCATTTAGAATCAAAAATTGTTTCAAGAGGAATCCAGGATCTTTGTGGCATTCCTTATAAAGTGCTACAGCCATAGGCTTCTGCAGGGGGACTATACTAAGACTCAGTACAAGGCTGAAGCTTGGAATAGTTTGGCCATGGCTGTCACCAGTGCAACTGGTATTCCATGCACTGGTCAACAATGTCGTCACTATTATAGTGACATGAAGAAGTGCAAGCAGGGCCTGCAGAACTTGCAACTGCAAACACCCCTGAGTTGTGTAAGTATAGTGACCCATCATAAACTTATACAGCACAATAGATTGGCAAGACATTATACTTTTGAATTATGTTTCTTTTTCTTCTGTTTTCTGTAAAACTGCTGAGGAAATAATTAGAAAAAGGAAATTGTATCAGGAGCACTTGGGACACCTCAGAGGGCCACAGGGTAAGTACATCTCAAGTATGAATACAAGCAAAATCATAATAGAGCAGAAATGTAGTTATTTTAACAAATGTCAGGAATCAGTCCATATGAGCTTGAGACACACAAGAGAGTAGGCATACCACACCTCTGTATGAAGCATACATGCCTACTCCAGTAGCTCTAGGTCATTGCACTATGCAATGTATAAATCAACATAACTGTGTGTATTCAATTCCAAGCAGCTGCAGCTAGCTTTTATTACACAATAATATATGAAATATAGTTTTAAGCAATCATTAAAGAACATAATGTTAAGTTGTCTATCTCGCCTTCATTCTTGCTGGATGGGTTCGGAGCCGACCTTGGCTCCGACTCGGCCACTCTAAAAGCTCGAGAGTTGGTTCCACCGGCTCGAGGCTCCCCTTATATCCCACAATGCTAGGCGAGAGTTACCTCAGATCTCGTTTGCCGCTACAGCGATCGAGGTGTTGGTTTTCTACCGGCTTCTTGGTAAGTGTATTTTCAGTAAAGTTAGGATACTTAAACCCCTATATTTTTAATTTTAACTACTTTTTCCCTTAGTTTAGTGGATTTCTACCCCTTTTTTCATAAAATCCCGTTTCTTTCCCACAAGAACTTAAAAGTTCTCCCTCGGCCCTTCAGGCCTTCCCCCATTCCCTAGTGGTGTGTGTGTGTTGCTCTTAATTAAAACTTAGTTATTTGTTTTATTTTTGAGTTTTAAAATAAGATAAGTGTAATCAGTGTGTCTGATTGAGTGTGTGTGGTTACACTTTCTTGTTCTAGGATGTCTAAAGACACAAAGGTCTCAGGCTTCAAGAAGTGTGATGCGTGCTGTCAGAAAATGTCTCTGACAGACGGTCACACTTCTTGTGTCTACTGCCTGGGGCCTTTGCACCTGCAGGACTCCTGTGCTGTATGCCACGGCTTCAGTCCCAGGGTCCTGCAGGAAAGAAAGAACAAGTTGATCCTAAGGGGTCTACTTAAGCCAGAGGATTCCCTTTCTGTCTCTGGGAAGCCCTCCAAGGCTTCTAGGTCCTCGGCTCCAGCTACTGAGCCGAGACCTAAGGCTTCTAAACCTGCGTCTGCATCGGCTCCGGCTGGAGCCGATGAGTCTACAGCTTCTGTGGTTCCCTCGGCTCCGGCTGGAGCCGAGGTATTAGAAATACCCTTGTCGGCTCCGACCAGACCTTCGGAGCCGACATCTAGGAAGAGATCTAGGTCACCATCCCTTGGCTCCGTTCATTCAGCTCCAGCATCTCCTCTGCTGTCTGAACGGAGCCATAAATCTCACTCCTCTAGGTCATCGAGGCTGTCGGATCATGACCTTCAGAGGGTAGTGAGTCGACTTCTTAAGTCCGAGGCACTGGCCCAAATGCTTCAGAGCCCGACTCATCAGTCGATGCCTGTCCCTGTCCATCAATATGTTCCTCCTCCGACTCCATTGAGCTCGGAGCCGGGGCGTGTCGGAACCGAGACTGTGGTAGCGTCGGAGCCGATACAGATGTCTTCGGCTCCGTCGTCGGCTCCGATTTCTTCTTTTGAGGAATCTCGGCGCCGGACTTCCCCCGTCGGCTCCGAGGGGGTGAGTGGCATCGGACCCTTGTCCGACCCCGCTCTTCCTCTCGGAGCTTCGTGGCTGGTGAGTTCGGCTCCGCCATCGGCCTCGAGCCATCACTGTCGGTGCCGAGGGAGGTTCTCAGCTTCTCGGGCGGGACCTCTGGCTTTGCCTGACAGGGGTGCGTTCGAGGTCATGCGGAGTGTGTTAGAGCCTGGCTCTACTCCACAGTCGGCTCCGTCCGCCCCTCCCTCTACGGTGCCTCAGGTCAAGTCGACTCACTCCCTCATCCCGGACCGCAGAGAGCCAGCTCCTCAGGAACCCCCTGTGGGGATCTCATCCTCTTCCGAGGCCTCTCCAGATTTGGCAGAGGAGCCCCCTCGGAAGAGGAAGTGTAAGAGGAAACACATTGACTCACCTGAGTCCATCACATCTGACACAGATTTAGAGGATTCCGAGGGTTCCCCCCGTTCCCCTTCTGAAGATGTCTCCTTTGCAGACATTCTGGAAATCCTCAAACAGAGGGGAAATTGGCCAGCCCTCAACCCTTCGGAGGATGAATCTGTGTACCTTGAGGCGTTTGGCTCTCGTCCTTCCACCTCCTGGGTGTCTCCCCTTGACCCCCTCATGCAGGTGGTAGCTAAAAAGGCATGGACGGCTCCTGATTCAGTGGACCCCACTCCCAGGAGACCCTCCAAATTCATAACGGCACCAGCAGACAAACAGTTCTTGACAAAAGGGGTTTCTGTGGATGCTATGGTGGTTGCTGCTGCCACTAAGAAGGAACTAGCTGATCCTTCAGTACCTGTCCATCCACCTAACAAGGAATCTAGGTCCATGGACAGGTACGGGAAGCGGATGTTCTCGTCAGCGACATTTGCTATGCATTCGCTGAACTACCTGTGTCATTTTACTCGTCTTCAAAGGGACTTGATCAAAGAAGCGAGTGACATGTTGAAGGACCCTACAGCTGCGGGTTTTCAAGATAAGATGAACACTCAGCTGGCTACCCTGAACTCCATAGCCAACTCCTCCATGCGCCTCCTTTCTTATGCGGCTGATGGAGCGAGCAGGGCCGCAGGGACAGGTGTGGCCTTACGTAGGCATGCCTGGATGCGGCTATGCAATTTTGCGGACCCCTTCAAGACATCTTTCACTAATTCCCCGTTCGATGGATCATCTCTTTGGTCCTCAAGTGAAAGAAACCTTGACTAGGTGCGAGACTGATGGCAAGACTCTTTCTGCCATCGGAGTCCGTTTTTCTACTCCTTCTAGGCCTTACCCCAAAGGCCAGAAAAGTGGGAAAATGTGGTTCCGTAAACAATCTCAAGGGACTTCGCCTGACGACAGAGTCGGTTCCCGCCAGAGGCAGAGGCGGAATAACAATGGTAGACGCCGCCTCGAGGCAGGGGGGCTCCGCAGAACCAGGGCAATCGAGAAGTTTTCTCTGATAAGCCCTTTCAGCATCCCTGAGGTGTTGCCCGACTGCCCACCTTCGGAGGCAGTCGGGGGAAGATTGTCACTGTACCCAGAAGCCTGGCTATCCCTGACTCAAGACAAATGGGTACAGTCCGTCATTTCCGAAGGCTATTCTATTCCCTTTCTTCGCATTCCAAACCAATCAAAAAAATCTCTTCCAGATGTTCCACCCGCTCAAAGGGATCTAGCGGTTTTGGAAATTTCAAAGCTGCTTGCGAAAAGAGCAATTCAGCCAGTTCCAGCAGACCAGCAAGGATCCGGAATCTACTCAAGGTTCTTTTTAGTTCCAAAGAAAACGGGACTGGAGACCAATTTTGGATCTCAGTATCTTGAACAGATCAGTCAAGAAAACAAGATTTCGGATGGTCACGCTGCAGTCCATCCTTCCCTATTGGGAAAAGGAAACTGGATGTGCTCTATAGACCTTCAGGATGCGTACTATCACATAAAAATGAACAGACGCTCCAGAAGATTCCTCCGCTTCAGGCTGGGAACCAGTCATTTTCAATTCAGGGCCCTGCCCTTTGGTCTCACCACTGCCCCGGTGTTTACCAAATGCATGGCAGTGGTAGCTTCTCACCTGAGACGACAAGGATTCCAGGTGTTTCCATATTTGGACGACTGGCTCCTCACAGCTCCCACCAAGCATCTCCTTCTGATGGCCAGGGATTACATTTTTCGCATTTGTCAAAAGTTAGGCATTTCAATAAATTGCGAAAAGTCTGTTTTGTCGCCTTGTCGTACTATTACCTTCATAGGCGCAAATCTAGACACAGTAGACATGTCTGCGAGACTAACAGATCAGAGAATAACAGACATACACAAACTGGTCTCACTCCTTTTCAACAACAACAGAATCAAAGCCAGGTTAGTTTTGAAAGTGTTGGGAATTATGGCAGCGGCCATACCTCTGCTTCCATTAGCCAGATTCCACATGCGAATCCTTCAATGGATGCTCTTTACACAATGGTCATACCAGCAACTTCCAATGTCCCACACCATTATGATCACGCAGGCGTGCAGAAATCATCTCATGTGGTGGATGTCTTCCCCTCAGCTCTTGTTGGGAAGGCCCTTTGTTCCTCCCCCTCCGGTTGCTACTCTGACAATGGACGCCTCCCTGATTGGGTGGGGGGGGGGCATTATCAGGGCAGGACGGTCCAGGGCACATGGCAACCAAACGAATGCCACTTGCATATAAATGTTCTGGAGATGAGAGCAGTGCTTTTAGCGTTGCAAGCCCTTCAAGACTCTCTTCCCTTAGGAACGATTGCAATCCAGACAGACAATATGTCTGTAGTGTGGTACATCAACAAACAAGGCGGAACCAGGTCCTACCCCCTGTGTCGAGAAGCACTCAGATTGTGGCAATGGGCGATTTCTTCTCAGCGGTTTCTGATAGCAACGCACATCCCCGGGAAGTCCAATCAAATCGCGGACAAGTTGAGCAGAGCTATCCTCATGCCTCACGAGTGGTCTCTGAAAGACTCTGTTGTGAGAGAAATTTTTCTCAAGTGGGGTCAGCCTTGCTGCGATCTTTTTGCTACTCCCCAAAACAGCAAGTGCAGAGATTATTTCACTCTATTCCCTTTACCAGGCCAACCCAGCAGAGACGCTCTAGTCCAAGTTTGGCCCCGGGGACTTCTGTATGCATTTCCTCCCTTCCCACTAATCTCTCAAGTGATACAGAAAGCTATCGCTCAGAAGGCCTCGTTGATCCTCATTGCTCCTTACTGGCCTCGACAGGTGTGGTTCCCCTTTCTACATCAATTTCTATTGGAGCGACCTTGGCATCTGGACCTAGTTCCAGATATTTTGATCCACCAGTCGGGTCAGTTTCATCGCTCCCTCCCTCTCTGAACCTCACTGCTTGGTTCCTCCAGTTCCAACCTTAGCCAGGCTTCCTCAATTATCTCACTCCATTCGAGATATTTTGATAGCTTCCCATAAATCTTCCACTCGGAAGATTTATTTGAGTAAGTGGAAACGCTTCACATATTGGGCTCAAGGAAGGGACATAGATCCTTTCACTGCTTCCATCCAAATAGTCCTTGATTTTCTAGCTGAACTCTTCCATGCAGGTTCATCTCCTTCTACTCTTAAAGTTCAATTGGCAGCTATTTCTAACTTTCATGTGGGTATTTCTGAGTCTGCCTTAATGTCCCACAAGCTTTGCAAAGCCTTTTTGAAAGGAGTTTTTCTTCTCAGACCTCCTATAAGAAATCCTCCTTCTCCTTGGGACCTAAATTTAGTTCTTACTTCTTTGATTCTTCCCCCTTTCGAACCTGCAGCTTCCTGTTCTTTAAAATTGCTATCATGGAAAACTCTTTTTCTGGTAGCTATTACTTCAGCTAGAAGAGTTTCGGAACTTCATGCACTCAGCAGTCGACCTCCTTATCTGTTGTTCCATAAGGACAGGGTATCCTTACGAACCAACCCGTCTTTTTTACCTAAGGTAGCCTCGACGTCTAATCTAAATCAAAGCATTGACCTCCCTGTGTTTTTTCCAGAATATTCCAATAGGTCTGAACAAAAATTACACTGGCTAGATGTTCATCGTCAGTTAAGGTACTATTTGGATAGAACAAAACAATTCAGAAAATCTGACCAACTGTTTGTCTCCTATGCAGAAGGCAGGAAGGGACTTTCAGTTTCAAGGTATCATTATCTAGATGGCTAACATCTCTGATTTCCCTTGTTTATGAAATTAGACACCAAAAGCTGCCTAACAAACCTAAGGCCCATTCCACCAGAGCTTTGGCTACTTCCATAGCCTTCCAAGACAGACTGCCTATTGACACCATTTGTGCAGCGGCTACTTGGGCTACTCCTCACACTTTCATTTCTCATTATAAGTTGGATTTAGCTTCTAGGCATAGAGCTAACTTTGGTTCCACTGTTCTCAGGAGTCTGTTCCGTTAGGCCACCCGGGACAAGGTGCTAGGACGGTCCCATCCAGCAAGAATGAAGGTGAGATAGACAACTTAACATATAGAAGTTATGTTCTTACCATAACGTTCCATGTTAGTTGTCTTCTTCTCGCTTCTTCTTAAGGCCCCACCCTCCTTCCCCTGGCCTGGACAGACCTAGAGGAGTTGTGATTGTGACCTCTCTTTCTACCACCTCTTTACTTAGGCATATGCTGCTTTGCATATTTCCTGAATCAGGATGTAGGTCACCCTTCTTTCTCCCTGTTGTTAGAGGTGGACTCTGTTTATAGTTATTCTGTTACTATTATAAGCTGGGGTTAGCTTACAAACGAGATCTGAGGTAACTCTCGCCTAGCATTGTGGGATATAAGGGGAGCCTCGAGCCGGTGGAACCAACTCTCGAGCTTTTAGAGTGGCCGAGTCGGAGCCGAGGTCGGCTCCGAACCCATCCAGCAAGAAGAAGGCGAGAAGAAGACAACTAACATGGAACGTTATGGTAAGAACATAACTTCTATATACTGTACTTCTTTGTAAATATATGTCTTTAATTGGAATGCATATATATGACATTGTCACCTGTTTGCCTAATGTCTATAATAACATTGTGGCTGATGTTTACTATGACACATTTATTACTTCACATTCATATCTGGATGTGCCAAAGTTTGCTATATGTATGATTCAACTTTGTTATATTTTGAAATATTAAAGTGGCATAGAATTTAGTATCTGATATTGTTAATCCTCATTCAGTCCTTACATGTAGGTATCGGTTCTAACCTCTGAACCGAACTGGCCATCTTCCAAGCTCGCGCCAGCTACAAACTCTCGAGCTAAAACTCTTACCCAGAATTCCCCTCTCCCTGTTACCTCAGATTTCGTTTGCCGCGTCGTCATTCGATCGTGTCAAGCTACTTCTCTTGAGCTAAGTACAGTATTTTTCTTCATACTAAGTTCTAAGACAGCTTTTTTTCACAAATAAGTTGTTAGATAGTTATCTCTTACCTTATTGCATTTAGCGACTACCTTTTTTCGAATCCTTTTCAACTCCCTTTCCTCTCTTTTTACCACGAGGTAATTCTTCTTTTACCATCACTGGTAAACCCCTTTTCCTTCTTACCTTTGGGTATTTCTTGTACCATTGCTGGCATTTTTCTGTTTTTTCTTTCTTTCCTTCTAACATGACAGATAAAAAAGGTAGCCCAGGGTTTAAAAGATGTTTAGATTGTGGCCATAAATTACCTACTTCAGATGCACATTCCCTGTGTGTCTATTGCTTGGGTGTGCCTCATTTAACAGTTGACCCGCCTTGCAGGATTTGTAAGAATTTCTCTAACAGGAAGTTAATTGAGAGGAAAGATAAATTAATATTGAAGGGGCTACTTAAATCTCCTTTTTCAGAGGCTATTTCTGGGTCGGAGGCTTCATCCCCTCCAAGATCCCATAAGAAAAAGAGTGATGAACATAAAAAGGCCAAGTCTCTTTTTTTGTCCCCAGCTGGGGACCCTCAGGAACCGAGACCCAAGAAAACTAAGCTTTCCAGTTCGGATTTGACTTTTTCAGCTCCAGCGCTTTCGATGCCTAGACCTTCGGCACTGAGGCCATCGACGCCATCTGCGACCTCGGCACCGACTAGTGTGCCCCATACTGCATCGGTACCGAGGAGCTGCTCGGTTTAGACTCCCTTACCGGCACAGACTGTCCAGTTGATGCAGACTGTTATGATGTCAATGGATGTTTCAACACCCATTACTTTTTCGGCTCTGACTACTTACCTGGCACCGACTACCCTCTCGGTACCGACCATTCAGTTTTCGTCACCGATGTTTTTAGCTCAGGCCTTAGCGCCGACAACCACTTCGGTACTGACCTCATCCTCAGTGCAGACCATGCCTTCAGCACCGATGATTTCCTCCGTGCAGACACCAGTAGTTCAGTCCATTACAGCTCCGTTGTTCTCAGTGCAGACTACCTCCATGGTGGGCACCGAGTTTTGCACCATCCTTGGATAGACCCGACTCTCTCTCAGCCATGTCCATGAAATCCACTAGAAGCCTGTCTGAACACGATGTGTTGCGTCTTGTGGATCAAGTGCTTTTGGCCAGAGGTACCCCGCCCCCCCACAGGACCTATCCTTCCTCGGGAGGTGATCACCCTTTACCAAAGACCCCTACTTATGCTTCTCCTTCATTGCCTTTGAAGCCCCTTGATATAGCACAGTCTTCCCCCACTACAGTTCCCTTTATGGACCTCACTTAGGAGCCACAGTTACCTTTTGTGGCAGGAGATTCTTGTCACGGCCCAGGATGTCATCTGTGGCGTACATACTTTGGCATTTCACAGCCATCCAGGGACTCTGAGTCGGCAGGCTGAGCCACTTAGTTGAGGGGTGACCCCTGCCCTGTGCCCCCATCCCTCTTCAGGTGGACCGGCCTTCCAGCTATTGGAGAAGGCTCTGGCGTCAGTTGGCAATCCTGTACTATCACTCTCCCCGCCCTCCTCTGGACCGCAATGTACACAAGCCGCTCCTAGTGGACACCAGGTGCAAGGGCCTCAGGATATACTCCCACAGGATACCCCTTTTGTGCTGTCATCCCCAGCTTCTCCCTCTGAGGAAGATCATCAAAAGAACTCATGCAAGAGGAAGCACATGTACTCCACAGAGGAGTCCCTTACTGAAGACACAGACTTTGATGATGGGGAAGGGTCCCCTCGATCACCCTCTGAGGTATCCTTTGGTGATATCCTTGAAATTCTTAAACAGAGAGGTGACTGGCAGCCCTCTAACCCAACCTCTGAAGAGTCTGTGTTCCTGCAGGCCTTTCATGCCCGGCCGCCTACCTCCTGGGTTACACCACCTGCCGATGAACTTGTCCGGCTCGTCGTGCAGCATGCATGGAACACTCCTGACACCGTTGAGGCCATTCCCCAAAGGCCAGATAAAATTTTGTCTCATCCTGCTAGTGATCACCATTGGTCCAAAGGTCTTCCTGTAGATGCTTTGGTGGTGGTGGCCGCAACTAAAAAGGACCTGGCGGAAGAAGAAAGCTAGACTGTCCATCCACCCAACAAAGAGTCCTGGGCTCTGGACAGAATAGTGAAGTGTATTTTTGCATCAGCGACCTTTGCAGTCAGGTCCCTGAACTGTATGGCACATTTTACCAGGCTTCAAAGAGACTTAATTTCTGAGCTCTCTGAAACTTTGGCTGGAGCTGTGTCTGATGAGGTCCGTGACAAAGTGGCCTCTCAGCTAGCCACCATCGAATCGATATCTAACTCTTCCATGCGCCTGATATCTCACGCATCAGAAGGAGCAGCTAGAGCGGCGGGTTCAGGCATTGTTCTGAGACGACATGCCTGGATGCGCTTGTGTAATTTTGTGGAACCCTTCAAGGCTTCCTTTCTCAATGCTCCCATCGAAGCCTCGTCGTTGTTCGGACCCAAGGTTAAAAGTGCACTGGCCAGATGTGAACAGGATGGTAAGACCCTTTCTGCTGTGGGTGTCCGTTATTCTTCCCCTCAACGAGCTTTCTCCAGAAACCAGAAGAGTGGGAAGATATGGCACAAAAAGTCTCAAGGTTCTTTCCGTGACACACAGGCCAAGTTCTCCCCTAGAGGCAGAGGGGGAAAATCACAGGGAAGATGCCCCTTTTGGGGCAGAGGGGGTCTGTGTAAGTAGGGTTCCAGGGATTCTTTCCCTGGCCATTCCTACCAGCGCTCCTGAAGAGTGAACCAACTGCTTTCCTCTGGAAGTGGTAGGGGGTCATTTCTCTTTGTACCCTTCTGCCTGGCTAACCATTACCACCGATTCTTGGGTACAAAGGATAATAACCAGAGGTTATCATATCCCCTTCGATCTTTGTCCCACTCTCCTAACAAGCTTAACCGATGTCATCCAAATAGTCCCTCCAGACCAGATAGGATCCGGATTCTACTCAAGACTATTTTTGGTGCCAAAGAAAACCGGGAACTGGAGACCAATTTTGGATCTCAGTGTATTGAACAAGTTTGTAAAAGTACAGAAATTCTGGATGGTCACAATACAGTCTATCCTTCCACTTTTGGAAAAAGACGATCGGATGTGCTCGATAGATCTTCAAGATGCGTGCTACCACATAAAAGTGGACAGATCATCAAGAAGATTCCTTCGCTTCCATGCGGGAGCCAGTCATTACCAGATCAGAGTACTGCCCTTCGGACTCTCTACAGCCCCCAGAGTGTTCACAATGTGCATGGCAATCATCACAGCCCACTTGTGACTACAAGGATTCCAGGTGTTTCCATACCTAGACGACTGGCTCATTTCCACCCCCACCATACATCTATTAGAAGAAGCCCTGGAATACACTCTCCTCACTGCAGAAAGGCTAGGCATAACCATAAACTGAGAAAAATCCAATCTCACCTCATCTTAGTCCACAGAATTCATAGGGGTCATCTTGAATACAAAGAATTGCAGAGCCTCCATTCCAGAGCACAGACTTATAAGGATAAAGCAGCAACTGATTCCAATCCTTTCAAGGGAGAAATCCACAGCTCATTCTGTTCTCCAGTTGTTGGGTTCCATGGCAGCCTCCATTATGATTGTCCCCCTGGCCAGGTTTCACATGAGGCTTCTACAGTGGCTACTGCTCACCCAATGGTATCCCTTTCAGTACCCTCTTTCAGCCAAGATTCGGGTAACTCACAGGTGCAAACAAGATTTAAATTCATGGATGGCGCACAATCCATCACAATGGTCTCGTCCCTTCTCCCCCAAACAGCCCAAGGCTACAGTGACCACAGACACCTCCCTGATGGGGTGGGGGGGCTATTTCAGGGACAGACAGTCCAAAGTACTTGGTCCGAAATGGAGGTCCATCTGCATATAAATGTTCTAGAGCTGAGGGCAGTGCTTCTGGCGTTGCAAGCATTCCATCCCCTGCTGCCATCTGGGACTATTGCAGTACGATCAGACAACATGGCAGTGGTCTGGTACATCAACAAACATGGTGGAACCAAATCTTACCCACTCTGTCGAGAGGCCATGAGGATATGGCAATGGGCGATGGCTACAACCACTTTCTTCTAGCAACGCACATTCCTGGGAATTCCATTGTGATAGCAGACAGACTCAGCAGGTGTATTCTACAACCTCACGAGTGGTCCCTGAATCCCTTGATAGCAGCAGAGATTTTCAACCATTGGGGTCTTCCTTGCTGCGACCTCTTTGCGTCCCTGACCAACTACAAATGCAGCAACTATTTCACCCTGATTCCCCCTCCGGGACAGTCACCCAGGGATGCTCTAGTCCATGATTGGTAAATCTACTAATGCTGCTTCAAATACCAAATTTTCACTTGTTAAACGGGAGCATCGTGTAGCTTGGTTCTTTACAATATTTTTATGCACGTGAGGTGGATGCATACTGTCTCGATGCATAAATATGTTAATGGAGTTAGTACTGGAAAATAATTTTTTTATACAATAGCAAATACCATTTACAAACAACAAGGGTTGCTATGGGCACGTCTTGTGCCAATTCGTATGCTAACCTGGTACTAGCTTATTGGGAATCTACATATATCTTAGCACATGATTTATATTCTGGGTACATTAAATATTATAAACGTTTTGTTGATGACCTCTTTCTTGTTTGGGGTGGTGATTTAGTAACCCTAGATGAGTTTTTAGTTTACATCAATAATGCCACCATGTTTTTGAGATTGATGGGGGATAGGTCACGTGATCAGATAAACTTTTTAGATGTTACCCTTAAGAAACACAATGGGAGACTGGACACTGAAATCTACAGGAAACCATGTAGGAGGAATGCATTTTTGCATCGAGACAGTATGCATCCACCTCACGTGCATAAAAATATTGTAAAGAACCAAGCTACACGATGCTCCCGTTTAACAAGTGAAAATTTGGTATTTGAAGCAACATTAGCAGATTTACGAAAAGATTTGAGTTGTAGAGGTTATAGAGATAAAGATTTATCAGCTTTACAACAAGTGGAATGTGAGGGCACGGCTACACCATATATTCACAGGAATAAAGATACACACATTAAACAAGAGAAGTTGATTGAACATAATAAGAGGATGGTCATCACTTATACTAACAAGAATAAGAGCATAACAGATGTTATAAGGAAGAATTGGGGTATTTTACAGTTAGATGACAGACTCAAGGCATTAATTGGTCCTCATCCCAGCTTTTGTTACAGGAACACTAAGTCCTTAAAAAACATGTTATGCTATGAGAGATGAGCAGATAACAGATTATCATCAATAAGGAAAGGCACGTTCCCATGTCGGAATTGCAATCAGTGTGCCTTTATATCGAGTAAAACTCATTTTGAACATCCAGACACGAAAGTGACTTACAAGTTTGATCACTATGCGGATTGTAGAACACAGAATCTAGTATATCTTGCTGTTTGTTGCAGATGTAATAGATTCTATGTGGGGAAGACTAATAGGACCCTTAGGGAGAGAATTAGAGAACACTTGTATGCTATTAATAGGGAGAATGAGACTAATGCTTTAGCGAAACATGTTTTATCACAAGGTACTACACATAATTTTGAGTTTTTAGTTCTAGAATTGATACATACAACTATGAGGTTAGGGAATACTAGTAATTTTACTGAGAAAGAACAGAGCAGGTGGATCATTAGACTACAGGCAGATGTTGGGCATGGTCTTAATGATAGGGTTAGCTTGAAGCCCTTTCTACTTGATCGTGCTTTGAAACATTGATATTGTTTTGTAATGGCTATACATAAGATAGTGTTTATATTGCCTATATATGGGCAGTTGAATATACTTAGTTTAAAACTTCAGCTAGTCTATATAGCATTATGTCGCTATATTTCTTCTTCTAAGGAATTACTAATAGGGTTAGATAGTTGTGTTCGTGTATATATATACATACCTATTTTTTATATATCCATTTTCAGTATATCCATTTTTTATGTATTCAGTCTTGGATGTGATTATAAGCATGGCGTTTTTAATGACTGTTTACTATAAGCTTGTTTTATTTAATTATTCATGACAATGAATTCAGTTTGTCTTTTTATTGGTTCATGTGTTCAAGTGTTAGATATTTAAACATTCAGAATGAACTGTTTTTAATTTAAGTCTGATGAAGCGTCCATTGTAGACGTGAAAGCGCTTACTAACCTTTATTGAATAAAGAATTTTATTTTTCATCTAAGGACTGGTTGGCTTCGATTGTTGTGGAGTACCTGCACCTTTACATTCTTTATTTTGACTTCTTCTGGGTTCAGCAGGTACCTTACCCTGAGAGAGCTCTTTGTTTTTTAGATTAAGAAGTTATGTCTTACCATAATGTTCCATCTGTATTGTTGATCCTTGTTCAGTCATTACGACCCTCCCTCCTTCCCCCTCCTGTGGCTTCTAGTGGATCTCACCATCCGGTTCTGTTAGGTCATTTGACCAGAGGTAGCCTCTACTTTCTTTTGATTTGCAAACTCAATCTGAGGTAACAGGGAGAGAGAAATTCTGGGTAAGAGTTTTAGCTCAAGAGTTTGTAGCTGGCACGAGCTTGGAAGTTGGCCGGCTCGGTTCCGAGGTCGGAACCAATACCCACATGTAATGACTGAATGAGGATCAACAATAGAGATGGAACATTATGTTAAGACATAACTTCTTTTTATTTTACATGTTTTCTCTCCCCAACCCTATCTCTGTCTCTTTCTCTCTCTGTTTTATATTTAAAAATTTTTTTTTTTTTTTTTTTGGAAACATTGCTGCTGCAACACATATCTCCATCAGCATGGGGATCAGGCTGCCATACCTTCACAGGTAGCTGCATCAACACTATCCTAGGCAACACAAACATACATAACATTTGGCTTCCAACCTATCAGCATTTCTTCCACAACTCCTGCACTATCTGTTCCAGCTGCACCAGGTAGCTTTGCCCAGGAACTGGTGCAGTGGTATTCACCAAAGGTAGTATTTGTGGAGGTGGCAATTTTGTCACCAATTAGGAGATGATAGGGCTGATGGAGGACATTATGGAGAGGGGCCTCTGTACCCAAATGATCAAAACTGAGAAAGTTTTCTATCAAACAGCCAAGTCAGTCCCACATCCAGCACTGCCCCAGTTGTCTGCAACACGAGACAGTGAGGGTGAGGACTAGATTGTTACTATGCTCAAGCAGGGGATGGATTCACCTCTGATGTCCCCTACCTATCCCCAGTCATGGTGTCCCCCAACCTTTTGTGCCCCTCACCATCCCTGTGTGCACTGTATGTTTTGTAGGTCTGTGCCTGCTTACCTATCCTACTTAACCCACCTTCTGCAACATTGATCTCTGTAAAAAAATAAATAAATAAGAAAATGGCCACCTGTGCTAAAAAAACTTAAAAACATATAAAACACACACCATACATAGCCCTCCACTTCACTTGTGTATCTTTTTGACACACTTGATTTGATCCAGTTGGCCATTTAACATTGTTCAGTTGGCATCCAGTCATCCCTGATGTGGTAACTATCCAAATTCATCAAATTCTTCTTGCAAGTATACATTTATCTTTAAAGAAGTGGATAGTTATGGTGTTCTGTCACCTCCATCCTGCACATTTCTTTAGTCTTCACCCTGTGTCCTATCATCTGCTTGTCCCCCATTTACATCACTGTCTTATGAACCCCCTTTTCCACACATTTTATGTGGTCAAAGAATAGAATCTCAAACAACACACATGGCCAGAGCAGGATCATAAAAAAAAAAAAAAAAAAAGGATTTTTTTGTCCCCTCCATTTGCACGATGGTACATGGCTCTTCATGTATTATGGAAAAACCTAAAGACTTTACCTTCAACTGCACTAGTACAGTTTGCTTAGCCTTACTGCACTACAGAAATAAGGACTGAGCGCACTATTAGGGGGGCAGGTACTCATATATTTATTAGGCTGTAGGGTGTAATATAATTCTTATGGGATGTTGCAAATATCATTAATGTGATGAAGCTTGATGCCTATATTCTCCCATGCTTCAGTCTTTTGTCACCATCCCTTCAAATGTGTGATTTTTTTAGTATATGAAGTATGAGTTCCTATGTGGTGTACTCAGATAATGCTGAGGTCTATTGTCTGGCTTTTGCATTCTGCCAAGGGTTCAAATCCAGAAGTGTGTCAAACATTTAAGATTTGTTCATATTAATATTATTTGTGGAAGAGTTGGATACATGTTATTAACCCCCCATTATCCTTCTTATGTCCTAATCATGGTTGTACTATCCTATCCCTGTGTGCTCCCTATAGGAAACACTTTATTATACACAGTGTAGCATTATTATGATGACAAACCTAAGATTAACACACCACAAAAATGACCAGAAATGGCCCATAAACAAACATCTTTCTGTCTCCCCCCTTATGTATCATCAGGCTTTGAACTCAGCATTTGTCCAATACCTGGCATGTAGCCGCAGAAGTAATAACTGTTTGTAAATGACAGTTAAGCTCTTATGACAAAACTGGTTTGGGTTTGCCTTGGGCAACATTAGCTTGCTGTTCCTCGAGCTACTGTACTTAGCTTCACTGCACTACAAATAGAATGATAGCACTATGAGGAGACAGTCATTATCATGTGTTGAGTAGGCTGCAGAGTTGAATGAACATCATATGGGATGTTTTAACCATAACTACTGTTCTGAAGTGTGCTGCACACAAACTACCATACTTCACAACATCTCCATAGTTCCTTTAAATATGTGTGTTTAGGTACCTCACATTTGCCTTCCTTTACTGTGTGATGAGCAAGTAATCACATCTGTTGACTGTTGATGCAGATTGGCAGATGTTTGAATCCAGCATCAGATCTAAAATTATTAACATTATTATTTCACATTAAATTTGCCCTATGTATTTATGGATACATCTGTTATTCCACCAATGGTAATATGCTTTGTCCGTTATGTGGTCTTATTCAGCCCAAACCTGCTCATATCTTCCCAACAATATGTGCAAGACATTTGTTAAATAAAGGATTTATTGGGTAACAATTATACAACACTAGGTAAAATTTAAAAGTGTTGCTGCTATTCATACTGATTGTGGCAGGATTAATTCCTTAGATTTGCCATACATTTTCAGACGTATTTGAAGTATGACACATAGATGTGTGTTAACATGTTGTGACTGTACTACTCAGTGATATCATGTAAACAAATATAATTACATAAGGAACAGTCCAACGTACGTTAAATATGAGGACAGTCTAAACATGCACCTGTATTATCCATATAATGAATATTGTACTGCAATGATCATGACATGTGTGAAAGATGGCACAACCATGTAAACATGACAAGCATCTGTTCTGAAATGGATCAGATTCAGAACTATCTATAAATGTGTACTCCTTATTTGCATGAAGCTTGACATGGATCGCCATAGATGACTTTTAATTAATGTTCTAAGTTCAAAACCTAATTATACATGCACTAATAACTTACCATCAGTTGTGCAAAAGAACTTGTGAGTGGTGCACTTCGGGAAACAGTTTTGACCAAATAAAAATAATGTCAATGTGGCTTATATTGTACATGTTTTCTTGGCTTATTATACTCAAGATATGAGTTCACTGTAAAGCTGTCGAAACACTACATTATGTAAATTTTGTTTAGCTGAACACATTATACTTGCAACTGATGTATAATGGTATAGGACCTTTGAACATATACATGCTAAATGGTATTAAGTAGTTTACTTTCATATGTCTCATATAGACTGCGGTGGTGGTGCTGCGGTAGTGTTGTTGCCTCACAGTTAGACGTTGCCCGTTCGATTCTCAGTTAGAGCGTCTTCTGTGTGGCAACATGCGTGAATGGGCATTCCTTCATTGAAGGTTGTGCATTAGGCCCGGCAAGCCAGCACGTAAAAATCTACTGCCAATCATTAGCAGACCGGAGTTCCACTGTGGCAACCCCTAACCGGGAAAAGCCGAAAGACACAAGCAAACAAACTTTCATATGTCTCATCTGTATGTTTTTTATTTACATTGTGCATTGTACAATCATTAAGGAGTGTCGACAATCATACACTAAGTGAAGATTTGCAAACAATCATCCAGAACTGAATGGTCTAGAATGCTTAGTTGTCAATCCACTGTTTCACAACTGTGATTTTCATCCATCATTGCCATGGTCAGTACACCATAATGTGGAATAGCTACATGTCACACTACCACAATATCCATGAATGACAGGATGTGTAACTTATCTGAGCAGTATGGAATCACTTTTGATCAACACATTGCAGTTTATTCTCCTTGTCAAGACACATTCCTTTTCACACAAACATGTAATGCAAACTATCTCCTCAGTAACACACAGATGTGGTCATCCTTACAAGTGTGCAGTATCTCTCACTCAAAGTCAGATGACTTCTGTGGGAATTCTAGCTGATACAATGTATTCCAGATTGTGTACTTAAATAAGTAGATGCTCAAATCCAGCAGTTACTGAATAGCATGAGTGTGTGCGTGTGTTCCAGCTAGGTAGGACTGGTTTCACTCATAGATCTGGCACATTCATCTCCACTCAGGAGAAACACTGAAATGGAGAGGGCTGCACTATCAATTTCTTCCCTTTCATCCCAATACACTGATAAGGTCATCCTTTCAAATGTGCATTATCTCACTCTTGTGAACTGACTTCTCTTGTGGCACTTGTAGTTGATATCATGTAACTCTGGATTGTGTAACTAGATAGGTGGTTTGAATCCAAAAACTAGTATAAGAGTGTGTATGTGTATGTGTCTATAGTGATTGGTCAACATGGTTTTACCCACATGTCACATGCACACACTTCTACTCAAGAGACTCATTTACACTGGAAGAGGGCTCCCCCATCAGTTTTTTCTACTTTTAACACAAGCAGTTGCTCTGCAACATACTGATTAGGTAATCCTTCAAATGTGCACTATCCCACTCTTGTGATTAGACTTCCGCTGTGGTGCTTGCATTTAATACTATGTACTGTAGATTGTATAACTAGATAGGTCAGTGGTGTAAATTCAGCAGTGAGGAACTAGTATGAGTGTGTTTGTATACCAAGTGTTACTTATAATGGATTTAATCACACATCACATGTGTACACTTTCACTTAGGAGAAACATTTACACTGAGGGAGGCCCCCTATCAGTTTCTTCTACTTTTAGCACAAACAATTGTTCTACAATACACAGATGATGTAATCCTTTCAAATGTGCATTATCTCACTCTTGTAATCAGATTTCTCCTGTGGTGCTTGCAGTACATACTATGTATTGCAGATTATCTAACTAGAGAGGTAGGTTATTTGAATCCAGCAGTGAGGTATTATTATGACTGTGTGTGTGTGTGTGTGTGTGTGTGTGTGTGTGTGTGTGTGTGTGTGTGTGTGTGTGTGTGTGTGTGTGTGTGTGTGTGTGTATATACTAGGTAGGAATGGTTTCACCCACAGAGCTGATGTTTACCTTTACAGTGGAATACAGCTCTGCAACCACTTTCAATCCCTTTTAGCACACATACACCTTGTCTGCCATTACATGGTGATGTCATCCTTTCAAATATGCTCTATCTCAGACTTGCAATCAAATGTCTTACATGGCACTTGCAATTTAGGCAATGTCTTCTAGTTTGTAGGCTATGTCTTCTAGTTTATGGTCTTAAACAGGTAGGCTGTTCAAATCCACGCATTAATCCTTAGACTCAGTTGCATCAGTTTGTTTGTGAATCTACAGATAAGTAGGAATGCTATCACCCACAAATCTGCATAGAGTTACAACTAGAGAGGGCTTGTCCACTACATTCTGTCCATTTTAGCCCAGAAACGTACTTTGTTGAACACTGATGATGATGCTTTTTTTAAAATGTGCTTTATCTTACCTTTGCAGTAAGATTTCTTCTGTGGCACCAGGAAATGATGCAGTGTTCTTTAGATTGTAGACATAGTTAGGCATGAGTTTGAATCAGGCTTTCTCTACATATTGTGAGTGGGTGTGCTTCTACAGCCACAGGGATGACTGGATTATACTACATATGTGGTTGCGTATATTTACAATCATGGAAGATACTGACACAGAAAGACATCTTACACTACTGTTTTAATCCACACATATGCCTTGCAAAACAATAATGTCATGCCTTCTAATATGCTCTAACTGTTGTAGTAAGACTTCTCCTGTAGCACGTGCGGTCAATAACATATCCTTTAACTTGTGAACTCAGATAGGTAGGTGTTTGAAACCAGCAGTGACTGACTAGTATGACTGTGTGTGTGACTGGAATGCGAGGGAAGAATGATATTCGCCACAATTAGAATGTATACAGTTACAGTCGGAGTGATCTCCTCCATTAATTTCAATCCATTTAAGTCCAAGCAACTGCTTTGCATCACAGTAATGATGTCATGCCTACAACTATGTTCTGTTCCACATTTATGCTAAGACTTTGACTGTGGCAAGTGGAGTTAATACACAGTTCTCTAGCATGTGGGCTTACATAGGCAGTTATTCAAATCCACCAAAGGGCAACATAATGTGAGTGTAGTCACATGCAACTGTGACACAGCAACATTGGAGCAAATTTGTTCTATTCCTTTTAGGTTTAATATAGGCCTTTCAATACATAATTGAATTCATGTCCTTCAAATAGGCAGTCTTTGTCCTTGTGTTGAGAGTTCTCCAATGATACATTCAGTTAATAGTGACTTCTCTAGCATGCCTAGTCAGACAGGCATTGATTCAAATCTACTAATGTGTATGTACAAAATAATATTGATGTACCAGAATGGCTTATGAAACCAATGGTGGATCTTGCTATCTCACATGTGTGAACAGTAGAATAATAAATGATTGTGATCCCTCAGAAGAATTTGTTGTGGATATATGATGATCAAAAGCCTGTCTTAGTTCATATCTTGAAGTGGGTCCTTTCTGACACATGTACATTACTATCTCCTGTGTCAGACACAGTTAATATACAGCTGTGTAGAGGGTGGAGCATGAGAGGCATGGATTTGAATATAGTATTTGTCAAAGAGGAGTGCCTTAACCCAAAAAATGGTGATATACCACAGTAACAGGGCCACATTTTTATGTCTCACACCCCATGTTAGGAGAGCAATAAACATTACAAAGGGATAATGATGTAATCCCTTCAAGTGTATTCCTCATGACACAGCAGATATGATTCTTTTTGTGGCCTTAATGGTTGATACACTTCTGTCCGAGCTCTAAGCTCAGGCACATGTTTGAGTCTGGCAAGATCTTACTGATGAGCATGTAAAACAATGCATACAGGCATTATCTTGTTCCCTAAAATTACTGATCTGTATTCCATGACTTAATGGAAATATTTACATATACCTTTATTTTTTTCACATATAGGGCTTTAAAGGCAACAATGGCTTATTCATTATTTTTTGTATGTGTCCCGTGCTGCAGACTTGTCACAAAATGTGAGTGTACTTGTGTTATGATACTTTCTTGTGTTTTTGTGGTGAGTACTTGATGTTACTGGAGTCACTACTGTACTTATAAGCATGCCCAGTACAATGGTGTATGAGTTGCCTGCCATTTAGCAAACACACCACTAAATTAGTCAATGTTATGAGTTAGTTGTTATTTATTCTTAATATGTAAAATGTATTAGAGTTGGCTTCATTGCATGTTGGCTGTGCCAATGTCCATGTAATAGAGATAATGATCTATGTATGGAGGATAATAACATTTGTTACAGGCCAGGGTACAGTTGGTGTATGTGAAATATAAATTTTCAACAGTTTATTTCATAATACATGTTTCACATGGTTGTGATTTATGCTAGCTTACTGTTATACAGGTATTATTGATGTGTTTAACAAGGCTCACTTTAGGGCATAATGTGATGCCCAACATGCTATACTGCATTTGCAGGTATAGTATGAGATCCACTTGTATTGCAATGCATATGGTGCGGCAGATGCAACAGGGAGGGCACACATAATATGACTGATTCAATTCACACAAATGCATTATAATCAAAGATTTTTAAAATGAGAGGTGATACGTTTCCCCTGTAGCTGATGTCATTATACAATATTGCTGGTATTTAAGCTGTTTTTGGCTATGTTTTCTATGGCTAACTATCCTTTCTGTAACAGATTCATATACCATATGCATAGTGATAGACTGACATTCCTACATACACAACTCAGCTGTCAAGCGAGTGACTACACATGAGTTTTGCCTTGATTTAGGAGCAAGTTATTATATGGCACATGACCATGGACCTCATTTTGCAGCTACATACATCTCACATCTGTTAAAGTTATACAGCTATAAGTATGGATTGCAGAACACTATTTTGTTGATATGCTGGTCAAAGTGGCATTTCTTTTTACGTGTGACTTCGTTCTGGATTGCATTACACAAATACACAGCATGTATGAACTTTCTATTATTCAGAACATATAGACTGCTGCCACAATTGATTGTTTGCAGAATTCTGACCATGACTGAAATGACATTACAGGTGTGCATCATTCTTCTCAATATAACTCCAATTTTACTTGTGTGTCCATTGTCGTTAAAAATGTCATTATCATTTCCTTTGTACATATAAGGCAAGAAAAGGGTTAACATTTTTTCCCCTGTATGTGTGTGTCCAAACAACAGTTCATTTATTGTGTAAATGTTTGCCTTTGTTTACTTTCACAATATACATGGCAATGCCGCTGAAGTTCCATAAGTGTGTACAATTTGCATTGTATGCAATGTCCTCCAATGTATCTGCCTTCTTTGGCAACTGTTATGTCACCTCTCAACTATTATATATAAAATACACTCACTTTGTTATACTGTACTATAGCTGCGTCCCTCTCATTTCCTTTTGTCACCATTTCAGTTTTTTAAATCCTGTAGATATGTCCCTGCGTGGCCATGTTTAATTCTGTAGTTATAAATTATTATTATCAGTGATGTTTGTACAATAATCTGTGCATAACTAAACTTTCCTCTTTAACTTCCACCTATCACTTATTTGATGTAATTCAAGTTGCCCTTGCCTTGCTTTGCATTGTGCCATCTGCGTGTGTTTGCTTACTGAGGTTAAGCTTATTTACATCCTGTTGTTTATACTGTTTGCTGCAGCCTATCTGCACCACACCATGGCTGCTAGCATGTGTTCTGGCCATGAACAGGAGCTGCTCAATGTGAAAGGTTGCTTAGCCACGTGTATATTCAATGATCCCTGCTGCTCATCAAGCTAACATGAACAAACATGTAGGCTTACAGCAATGTCTAAATGCTTGTTAATGAATCCCTGGGAATAACTGTGTCCTCATACTGATATCGGTCTGTCTTTTTATAGTGCAGTGAGGCTAAGCACAGTAGCACAAGGGGCAGCAAAGTAATGCGGCTGAAGGCAAAGACTCAACAATTTTTGTCATAAGATATGAACTGTCACTTATCTTCAGTTATCATTGCGGCTTGGTGCCAGGCTTCACACAGATACCGGGGACAAAGACTGTTGAGACAGAAGGGGGGATAGGAAAAGAGAGGAAGAGAAAAATATTTTTGTTTATGAGCCACTTCTGACCATCTTTGTGCTGTCTTAATCCAAGGTTTCTCATCATTATAATTCTGTTATGCTGTATCCAGTAAGTTTTTCAGAAATAAGGAGCAAACAGGGCTAAGATGGGGAAGCAATGATTAAGACATGTGCAAGATAATGGTATGTTAATAAAATATGTACCCAACAGTTCCATGATAATTTTAATGTGAAAAAAAAAACACATGAAATAATGTTTGAAATACTTCTGGATTTAAACCATTGATACTATGCAAAAGCATTCTACAGACCTAGGCATTATCTCAGCGAACAACTCAGGAATTCATATTGCACACTCTAAAAATCACACATTTGAAGGGACACTAATTGAAGATAGAAGCAAAGGAGAATGTGGGATATTGTAGGCATCAGGTGTCATCAGAGTAATGGCAATTGAAACATCCCGTAAGGTGTACATTACACCCTACAGCCTAAATGACATATAAGAGTAACTGTCTCACAATGGTGCTATCAGTATATATTCCTATATCATAGTGAAGTCATGCACCTTTACATAATGATAATCACATTTTTGCGCTCGAAATTAAAATCTTCAGTTTTTGCCATAGGACATGAAATGCTGTTTATCATCCTTTTAACACTATTGTATGATGCCAAGCATTGTGCAAATGCTAAGCACAAAAACTGAAGAGTTCTTTTATGGGCCATCTCTGGCCATGTGTGTTGTGTGTAATTCTATTTTTTGACTAGATTAGTTGTGTTAAAATGGGCTTGATAGGACAGTGATGAAAATGGGGCAATCAGAGGATAAAACACGGAGTGAAAAATAAAGGAATATACATGATGGTGCCAGAAAAAGCACCACAGCTATCCACTTATTTCACATGATTAATGTATAAATGTAACATGATTTTGATGAATTTAAATAGCCACCACATCTGGGCTGTGTGACAAAATTTGAATAATGTAAGGCCAATTGGATCAAATCAAGTGTGTTAATCAGACACATAGGTGAAGAAGAGAGAAACATTGGGGAAGGAGATTAGTAATAAGAGAGCTAGGTATGGAGTATCTATGACATTTCATCGAATGGCTATTCAGTGAATACCCATTTGTTGAATACCTATTTATCAAGGACACTCTTCAGCGAACGTCGGATTTTAACTAGGACGCATCAGCAGTTAGCCAACCAAGCAACTGCAAAATAAATAAATAAATAAAATTTAAAACTTCTAAGGTGGGGGGCTATGCCCCTCACACCCACAATTAATGAATTTATTAAATTTCTTCAAAATTCAATTTTTTTTTAACATTCACTTACACTTTTAGTAGAACATCAATTAATTATTTAAATGTACAGGTAGAAAATACAGGGGTTGGTTTTAAAACTAAGATCTATAGGAAATCTACTTTTAACCGTTGTTATTTACATTACACTAGCACACACCTCTTTATTTATAAGAAAAATCTCATTAGAGGACAATGTATAAGAGCTGCCAGAATGACTTCTTGTTATGATGACTTGGAAAGTGAAATTAATTTTTTGAAGAGAATGTTTATGGAGAGATGCTACTCAGAACCCATGCTACAAGGAATCATTGTAGAGCTGACCAATTTATGGGGCACCAAATTCACACCTTTATCAGGGGAAGAATTAGGTTTAGACATTAAGGAATTACCCCAATATCAGGACAAGCTGCTGGTTTTGAGATGGCTTGTGCTGTGAGCCTTTTGGGAACATTAAAAACATTATAAAAAAGAATTTGAAACTATTAAGGGGTTATGATGATGTGGTTGCGATAGTAGGCAGTGAACCTCAATTCATTAACAAGACCCTTTCAAATTAAAAAAAAAGAGGGAAAACTGAGGTAAAAAAAAGGTACAAGGTGTGGAGCTTGCATGCAATGCCCATGGATAATGGAACAAGAAATTTTAATTTTAAGAAATGGGCTTAATTGAAATATTAATTTTGTTAAAGAGAGTTGTGGAACTAATAATGGTATTGTTTATTTAACAAAATGTTCAGGATGTGACAGATTCTATATAGGCAAAACTGAGACAGCATTGGGAAAAAGAATTTATGAACACATTTGTGATATTAGAAGAATCCTAATAATGCTCATGCTAGACACATGCAAACTGTAATAATTATAATAGATTTCTGTTTGGCATATTAGAAATAGTAGAACAAGATCCCAGGGGAGATTATTGGTCGAATCTATTGGAATACAGGGAGTTGTTGTGGCAACTTAAGTTGAATACAGCAACCCCACCTGGCTTAAATGACACAATCTCTTTGCAACCTGTGCTCAAGGTTAAAGCTATGAAAATATGATTATTATATTATTATATTATTTTAATAGATTTGTATTTTTTAAATTTTAAACAAGATAATATAGTAGATTATATTGTTATATTTTTTATGTTGTCATATTTCCGTGTTGGTGGTAATTGGGTCACTGTTTCTTTGTGTGACTGCTTTTTTTAATTAATTGACATTTAATGGAGGGAATTTCATGTTATAGAAGGAAGTGGAAGTTTATATTGTGTACTCTGATGAAGTCCCTTGAGTGGGATGAAAGCTCTTAATCAGTGGTGCATCTTTTTTATTTCTTACATTAAAATTTATACATATTTTTATTCATTTGTCATTTTCTTCACTCCATTGCTGCTGGGTTTTGTATTGAATCCAACAGGATTTGAGATTGCCCTTTTGACTAAGTTTACTGACAACTGCAAGATGGGGGCAGTCATTGAATCAGTAATGTAAATGTCCTTCAGAATGGGCTGACACAGACAAATGATTGCTGCCACAGCCATGGCCTAAAACTAAATGCAAAAAAATGCAGAATTATACCCTTTGGGAAGTCAAATACCACTGCAAGTTACAACATTAATAGCACACTCCTAAGAGTGAACTCAGAGGTGAGAGATCTAGGTACACAGATAGATGGTAGCCTGATCTTTGACCGCCATGTATCCACAGTGGTGAGGAAGCCCTTCTATGTGGCACATCTTATAAGTAAAGGCATGCCATCCAGGTACAAGGAAGTTACAGTCTGACTGTACTCGGCCCTCATCAGACTAATAATCAAGTACAGTGCACCTTTTGGCAGGTGCAATAGCTAGAGCAGCCTCAGAGATTCCTTACAAAAAAATACAGGGTGTAAAAAATCCTATGTGGATAGACTAAAAGCCCCATCCCTTTACTGTATCTCTTACCAGCTATTAAGGGTTTATCTATGCCTAACTTACAAGGCTCTCACAAATCCAATCCTGGTGGAATTGTTACACATTCACAAGACAAACTGCACAAGGGTCACCCAATCTAGGAATCTAAACCTGGTCTTTGACATTAGCAAAACATGCTGGAGAGACAGATATGTGTCTCAGAGATTACACCTTCTCTGGAACCGGCTTCCTATTCATGTAAAGCAGAGCCCTTCCCTGACCTTCTTCAGAAACATTTTGGATCAATGGATGGAGAATTGTAAATTCACTCCTGGGGTGGCACCCGTGTCCTTTATGGACAGGATCAGGTTGTAATATGCTCAAAGGCAGAGGAACAAACTTAAGCCGTCCTCTAGCTCTTAGAGACTGAAAATCGAGTAAAATTTGGGTGATAATGGCTAGGCTTATAAGGGTCCTTATGCCATAAGCCTAGTAATCTCCTGTGAACCTATGAAGACAGACCGGGATGACGATGTACACAAAAGGTTGTGGACAACATGACTGGGGTTAGGTAGATGACATCAGAGATGCATTATCTTCCAGTGTGAGTACAGTGAAATCTAGTCCTTACCCTCAGAACTGTCATCCGTGTCTCATGAAGCAGGTACCTGGGTTAGTGCTGGATGGGGCATCAGCCTCTCTATTTGATGTGGGACTTTCTCTATTCTGCTGAATCAGGCATAAAGGCTCCTCTCCATGATGTCCTCCACCAGTTCTGTCAGATATTGATGAGTGATGAAATCATTGCATCTGGAAGTACTACTCTTTATGGGTAGCACTGCATCAGCCCACAGGGCAGAGCTACCTGATGCAGTTGGAATAGGTAGTATAAGAGTTGTGAAGATAACATTGAGAGGTTAGGAACCAGATGTGCTGGGTATCTGTGCTGCCTCTGGTGGTGCTGCTGCAGCCACCTATGGAGGTATAGTGGGCGAACCACAGTGGTCAGTCAAGCTGGCCATGCTGATGTTCATTTGTGCTGCAACAGGAATGTTTAAAAAAAATGGAGATATAGGGTAGGGGAGAGAAAACATATAAGGTAGCATCAATTCCATGTCATTTTAAAGGTTCAAAATATAAACAAATTGACACATACATATTGTATACTTCGGCACATCCAGATATGAATGTGAAGTTATAAATGTGTCATAAAGTACATCAGTCTCAATGCTATTATAGACATTAGTCAGTCAGGTGACTATGGTATATTTGATATATGCATTACAATTTAAGAAATCCATTTACAAATATGTAAAGTTTAATGTTATTTAATGATTGCAGAAAATAGATTTTATACATTCACACAGATTCTGCAAGCCCTGCACAGCATGCATGACTAGGGCAGGAGCTCCAGCAGGCAATATGTCTGCCGTGCAATCCAGGAATAATCTGTAGGGACGTGCACAAGTGCTCCTGCACTAGTCCTGCACAAACTCTGCCCCTCTATGCAAACTACCCCATTTGCAGGAGAAATCCATGCAAATGAGGTGAATTTGCAATCCAGGAAGCTGAAAACTGGCCGCGCAGGACTAGTGTAATCTACAGAAATGTACTCCACCAGTAACGGAGTACATTTCTGCAAATTACAAAACGGAGCCATGACAGCTCCAAATAAAGGGTGGATATCATGTATAAAGCATGCCAATGGCCACCTGTAAGGTCATTGGCATGGAAAACACTTGCAAAAAAAAAATCAACTTTTATTTTTTTTTTTAGCCGATCTCGGCTGTTTAAGCGTAGGGCAGCGGCACACAAATGGAAGCAGTGGTAAAAATAAGAAAAATACTGTAAATAAGCATTCTAACCAAAATCACTGTTCTGCCATTATACTCAATGGCAGGCAAAAGACAAAATGGCCAGTGAATAGTGGTTGCTAAGGGGGAGGCTCAGTGTGGGACATGTAACTATGCTTTAGCAGGCAATCCGATGCAAATGAGAGGAATGATAGTTAATCCCAGATTTCCCCAGCATGCTAGTCAGCTCCCAACAGTGTAAGAGCAGGAATAGCTTGGTGCAAGCCTTGGAGTTAGCTGACGTCATAGGGGTGTGTGTCAGGCATACTGTAAGTGTATGGGAGCCCTGTGGCTCGGGTTTGCACCTAGCTTAGCACAGCTAAGCAAGGGGGTGAGTCTGAGGCCACCTAGCACTCTTTACATTGCCTAAGCAGGTGTGCGCACCATGCACTGGGTTTTAAAGGGGAAAAAAAGTAAACCAGGAAATAGCAGCTGTGTGCACATTTGAGCACTGTGTTTGCGCGGTGCACCCCTGGGCTTAAACAGGAAGGCAGTCGGAAGGGAAAACAGCAGTAGGAAGGTAATCTAGGAGAACTAGCATAGCTGGCAGGTAAAATGTATCAGAATCAGCCAATTACACAGGCAGCAGACCAGCCCCACCCAGAACACTGCTATAAACCATGCAAACACCTTTCCCTCTGATTTTTCCCATACTCTACACCACTGGTGTATACAAGCAGGGAAGTTTTAGCAAACAAAACAACAAAATGATAGGGGCTGCTATAGCTATCATACAACAACATATGGAAGAGGCTGAGGGTGGTGAGGATGTGAATGCTGTCGAACAACCCACACTGAGGAGATGGAGAAGAGTGTACAGACCCAGGGTAACCTACCAGGGGCTGCATGAGCTGGAGATAGTGGAGTGCTATAGGGTGGACAGGGACTTCTTACAGCAAATTGTTGAGCTGTGCCGGCCACGCCTGACACACAGAACTAACAGAGGGGAACCCATCCCAGTGGATACCAAGGTATGTGTAGAACTAAGAATACTAGCTACAGGTACCTTCCAAAGGCCAACTGGGGATATGATGGGGATCTCACAGGCATCAGCATCCAGGGTACTCCACCAGTTCCTAGATGCCATGTCAGCACATGCTGGTGAGCACGTATATTTCCCCAACACTCATGAGGCATTGGCCAGCAATATGCAACTGTTCCACCAAATATCAGAATACCCTGAGGTAGTGGGTGCTATAGACTGCACGCACATATGCATCAAAGCACCACCCAGTGAGTGGGGTAGGGTCTACATCAACCGCAAGGGCTTCCCCTCCATCAACTGCTAGGTCGTGTGCGATGCCCATGGCATAATAACGAATGCGTGTGCTGGCTGCCCTGGAAGCTATCATGATTCCCACATCTGGCATCTGATGCAGCTGTACCAGAGATTTGCCAATGAGGACATCCCTTACGGTCACCTAGTGGGGGATGCTGGTTACGCACTGGAGCCATGGCTGATGACACCCATCAGAAATGTATACACAGCCGAACAAGAACTCCATAATGAGGCACACGCACAGACCAGAATTATAATAGAGCATGTGTTTGGGATGCTCAAGTCACGGTTCCAGTGCCTGGACATATCAGGTGGAGCCTTGTAGTACTCACCAGCTACATGTACCCAATTGTCATCGTATGTGCCATGCTGCACAATATGATCCTGCAGAAACAGCTGCAGCAGGAACAGCATGGGGCAGGGCCACACAGCCCCCCACCATTGCCAAGGCCTGCACAGGCACAGAGTGACTTGGAGGAGGAACAACCTGAGCCTGCCCCAGTAGGCAGAAGGAGGTGTGCCCAGTATGCCCTGGCCTTGACAAAGAGGCAACACATAGCACATACACTGACACAGGAGGGACCCAGGGAATGACACCTGTCTCTGCCTCGCACATACAGTAAAAGGGATGCCAAACATGATACGACCTGTGCTCACCCATGTGTAGGGAGTGTACTATGTGCATCCAACATAGAAAGCCCTGCAGCATCACCCTCAATACTGGGACACCCACAAGATAAGTCACTCAACCTACCAATTGCCGAATGGAGTAGAATGTGTTGTTACCTGTATCTATGGTATGGATGTGAGCATGCAAGGGAATCGGGTGGCTGAATGGTATGCCAGCAGATAGTAGACACCTATAGTGGCACCATGAGATCTGTAAAAAATACTGGTGTCACCATAGTAGCCAGTACTACACAGGGCGACAAAACCCATGGCAGGAAATGTGCTGGGCCACATGTGTGTCCATATGACTCACACATGCCAGTCAGGGAGGTTCACATACCCAACAAAAGTCTCAGCCAGCAGGACAGGTGTAGACAAACACAAACAAAGGCTGTGCTATGGCCTCTGAATGATGCCTATGGGTAAACCCCCCAGGCCTACACAGACAGACTACAGCAGGTCAGGCAATGGGATGTTAGTCTTGAAGGGTAGGAAGTCAGAAACAGTATGTAGGTCAATCAAAACTAAGACCTGTAGTACACTGATATGCCTCTAGTTAGCATGATAGGTTAGAATACAGAATGAAATGGAGTACCTGACATACCAGTACAGTCATAGCAAATGTGTACAAGTGTGAGGTGTGCCCCCTCCATCCTATGTAGGAATATAGAAACAGTCATGTGTGCCCCCCCAATCCTGTGTAGAACTGTAGTAACAGTCAGGTGTGACCCCCCAATCCTGTGTAGAAATGTAGAAACAGTCAGGTGTGCCCCCCCAATCCTGTGTAGAATTGTAGAAACAGTCAGGTGTGCCCCCCCCAATCCTGTGAAGAAATGTAGAAATAGTCAGGTGTGCCCCCCAATCCTGTGTAGAAATGTAGAAACAGTCATATGTGCCCCCCAATTCTGTGAAGAAATGTAGAAATAGTCAGATGTGCCCCCAATCCTGTGTAGAAATGTAGTAACAGTTAGGTGTGCCCCCTCCCAACCACTGTGTAGAAATGTAGAAACAGACAGGTGTGCCCCCTCCCCCAATCCTGCATAGAAATGTAGTAATAGTCAGGTGTGTCCCCCTCCCCCAATCCTGTGTAGGAATGTAAAAACAGTCAGGTGTGCTCCCCCACCCAACTTAGAAATGTAGTAACAGTTAGGTGTGCCCCCCCAAACCTTTTTAGAAATGTAGTAATGGTCTGGTGTGCCCCCCATCCGGTGTACACATGTTGTAACAGTCAGGTGTGCCCCCCCCACAACCCCATGTAGAAATGTAGTAACATGTATGTGTAGGTATAATAACAGTGGAGCACAGATGCCCAGAGGTGGCCAGGGTAGCAGGATAAGTTGTAGCACTTGCACAATATACAGGTATGTGTGTATTAGGTTGGTGTGTGTTTCATATTGTGTGAGAGTGGTCAGTATGTATGCATGTTGAGGTAAGACCTGGTGGTCATTGCCCACTACTGCTGATGACAGGGACAAGTCCTCACAACTGCAGTGCCAAAGACAATTTCCTCCAGTATAACACATGCTTGCAGTAAACCATTGTAAATGTATGGTGGTAATATGTGCCACCATCTGAAAGACTGACATGGCATGGCTGTTGGGCTAGATATACAAGCAGTACACAGGGGAAAGTACCCCAGACATACAGTATATATATTGTGTCACTGTGAAATGGAGACACCCTTGGAATTGTACATATAGGTATGCATCACATTATCTGGTCCTGTAGTAGGCGATACCGGTGTTGTCTGCCCGAACACGTGCAAATCACAAAGGAGGTAGGACTGTTGTATTGGGAAACAGCTGATGTACCTGCACATGCCAGCATAACTAGAATGCCTCATGCATATCTGTGTGTCAGATGTAAGTAGTGCCCATAGCACACATGCACCCAGCTCATGCAAACACCACCCACAGGTACCTCTCAGGTCATATCCCTGCTGTGGGGAATGGGTACAATATGACCCCACCTGCATATGGATATAGTGAAGGAATGCAGCATGCAGTGCAGGTGTGTCCCTAGTCATAGGTAGGACCCTGCCAGCATCCACACCACCTGATCAAGACTGCAAGAAGGTATTGGCATGAACACCTAGCACACCTACCCTGTCACCCCAGGGGAATATACTGTATGGCGGAGGTCTGAGACTGTAGGACTGACAGAATGCAACAGCCTGCCACATCTGGTCTTCAGCAACACCTAATGGCCCACAGGCCTCTGCCAAAGGCCTGTGTCTCACACGTACTGCCAATGCATGTTATGTCATGGGCACCCAAATAACAACATAACACACTCCACATAAGCCATATGCAAGGCCATGTAGACAAACCACAGTAACATGTGCACCATGTCCCACTGCATGAACTGTGGACCAACACCAACACACAGCTGTGATGGGGTGATAACCTTAGGGAAAGTATCACAGAATGTATGCATAATGTATGGAAGAGGACAGAATAACAGATGGGGGGGGAGCATGGGCAGCATGGAATGTGCAAGGTCCAACACAAAGCTGTGTGCACACACTATCCCTGGCTGCAAACACATAAATGGGTGGCTACATACCTGCCTGTACACCACAATAGGGTTAATGTCCTGACTCATTGTTCTTGCCTCTGGGTAACCTGTGTGAATCTGTACAGCTGTGAGGTATTGCCACAGCAAGATAAGGACATACTCTCATGTCGATGGATGTACATGTATGGGATCCTCTGCCAGTACTGTACCAAGGTGTTGAACTGGATACACAGACCCAGCAGCAAGTGTCTGCAGCTCCCCCTCCAGAATGGCATAACTTACCATGAATATGTAGGTGTTTGTCCACAATACCAGAGACAGCTGCAGTCATCCTTGTCCCCCAAGACATCACTGTGAGCAAGAATGTCCACCTGGCAGTACATGAGGACAGAAACATCACAGTGTATAACAGTACACATGTCTGAATATCTCTGCTAACAGCAGTACCATTCAACTGAAGCAGCACAGACACAATCACCTACAGTACACACTATCTCCTGCACAGTTTGTTCCCATATTGCCAAATGATCGACGATACCCTGCAGAAACAGTTTGCTACCTGTAGGTGTACAACACAAAGGTCTGCACTGGAGTGCAAACTACCTGGAATCGATCCACACATTCAATACAGAAGGGCATACTGGGCATGCTCACACACCCAGAAAAATGAAGGCAGTGTCAGACAACAACATACTGAAAGGTCATACTGGCCATGCTCACTCGCTTAAACAAATGAAGCCCATGTCTGCAAACAACAGTTGACCATACATATCTGGCAGTTGCAGATGTTAGTGTATACACTCCTCAGTATGCACCAGCTATGCTTTGCACACACAGTGGATAGGAATACAGACATATATCCAAGAACAACACAGTATAATAAGCCAAAATTAGATGTACATAGATGTGTGGAAGAGAGGGATTGTGACAAGGAGCCATCCATTATGAGGCCTGTCCCACCCAATACACAGCCAAATGGCTACAACCACATGAGGTGTAAATGTCACTCACTGTAGACATTAGCCACCGGTATCCATCAGCATTACAGACTTTGTGGTGCAAGGGATAGCTGTGCAACATGACTGTACAAGGAAGTAGTCATATAGCAGCTGTATACACATACCTGTAGAATGTAAACCTGCATGTGCCCGCATGTGGTGTGTCAACCTCTAGATGAATGGGTTATGGCCCAAGTCCTACTATGACAAGCCTGCTGAGGTCATCCACTTTTAATTACACCTTTGGGAAAAGTACAGCCCAGTAATCTCTTTGGCATGTCCTATAACTGCATACTGTTGTAGTGTGATAAACTAGTTAGTTAGTTCTTATCCCAGACATGGCAACTGAGTGTGTGTGTGTGTGTGTGTGTGTGTGTGTGTGTGTGTGTGTGTGTGTGTGTGTGTGTGTGTGTGTATGTCTATGTCTGTGTAGAGAGCAATCCTTTTTAGGATAGTCACACTCACTACAATTCAAATGCCCTACTTTGGCAAGGCTGCTGATGTCATTCACTGTGAAATACACCTTTGGGAAAGGTGTAGCCCAGTAATCTCTGTGGTGTGTCCTGTAACTGTGTACTGCTGTAGTGTGATAAACTACTTAGGAAGGAGTTCTAATCCCAGACATGGCATTTGTGTGTGTGTGTGTGTGTGTGTGTGTGTGTGTGTGTGTGTGTGTGTGTGTGTGTGTGTGTGTGTGTCCCTAACTGTGTAGAGAGCAATGCTTTTAGGCCAGTCACACTCACTGCAATTCAAATGCCCTACTTTGACAAGGCTGCTGATGTTATTCACTGTGAAATACACCTTTGGGAAAGGTGCCACCCTGTAATCTCTGTGGTGTGTCTTATAACTTTGTAATGCTGTAAATTAATAAACTAGTTAGGTAGGAGTTTTAATCCCAGACATGGCAACCGTGTGTGTGTGTGTGTGTGTGTGTGTGTGTGTGTGTGTGTGTGTGTGTGTGTGTGTCCCTGACTTTGTAAGAGAACAATGCTTTTTAGGCTAGTCACACTCACTACAATTCAAATGCCCTACTTTGGCAAAGCTGCTGATGTCATTCACTGTGAAATACACCTTTGGGAAAAGTGTAGCCCAGTAATCTCCATGGCGCATCCTATAACTGCATACTGCTGTAGTGTGATAAATTAGTTAGGTAGGAATTCTAATCCCAGATATAGCAACTGTGTGTGTGTGTGTGTGTGTGTGTGTGTGTGTGTGTGTGTGTGTGTGTGTGTGTGTGTGTGTGTGTGTCCTTATCTGTGTAGAGAGCAATGCTTTTTAGCCTAGTCACACTCACTACAATTCAAAAGCCTTACTCTGGCAAGGCTGCTGATGTCATTCACTATGAAATACATCTTTGGTAAAGATATTGCCCAGTAATCTCCGTGGCACGTCCCATAACTGCATGCCACTGTAGTGTGATAAACTAGTTAGGTAGGAGTTCTAATCCCAGACATGGCAGCTGTGTGTGTCTCTGTCTATGAAGAGAGCAATGCTTTTTGGGCTACTCATGCTCACTACAATTCAAATGCCCTACTTTGGCAATCCTGCTGATGTCATTCACTGTAAAATATACCTTTGGGAAAGGTGAAATCCAGTAATCTTCGTGGCACGTCCTATAACAGCATAATGCTGTAGTGTGATATAGAACTCTGGTAGGGATTCTATTCCCACACATGGCAGTTTTGGATGTATTTGTGTGTGTTTCTATGTCTGTGTAGGTAGCAATGCTTTTTAGGCTAGTCACACTTATTACAATTCAAATGCTCTACTTTGGCAATCCTGCTGATATAATTCACTGTGAAATACACCTTTGGGGAAGGAGTACTCCAGTAATCTCCATGGCATATCCTTTAACAGCGTAATGCTGTAGTGTGATATAGAACTCTCACAGGGGTTCTATTCCCACACATGTCTGTTTTGGATGTATTTGTGTGTGTTTCTATGTCTGTGCAGACAGCAATGCTTTTTAGGCTAGCCACACTCACTACAATTCAAATGCCCTACCTTGGCAATCCTTCTGATCTCATTCACTGTGAAATACACCTTTGGGGAAGGAGTACTCTAGTAATCTCTGTGGTGTGTCCTATAACAGTGTAATGCTGTAGTGTGATAAAGAACTCTGGTAGGGGTTCTGTTCCTACATCTGGCAGTTTTGGATGTATTTGTGTGTGTTTCTATGTCTGTGTCAGGAGCAATGCTTTTTAGGCTAGTCACACTCACTACAATTCAAATGCCCTACTTTGGCAATCCTGCTGATGTCATTCACTGTGAAATACAACTTTGGGGAAGGAGCACTCCAGTAATCTCTGTGGTCTATCCTATAACTGCGTAGTGCTGTAGTGTAACATAGAGCTCTGGTAGGGGCTCTACTCCCACACATGGCAGTTTTGGATGTATTTGTGTGTGTTTCTATGTCTGTGTAGTGAGCAATGCTTTTTAGGCTAGTCACACTCACTACAATTCAAATGCCATACGATGGCAATCCTGCTGATGTCATTCACTGTGAAATACAACTTTGGGTAAGGTGTACTTCAGTAATCTCTGTGGCATGTCCTATAACTGCGTGGTGCTGTAGTGTAATAAACTAGTTAAGTAGGAGCTCTAATCCCAGATATGACAGGTGTATGTGTGTGTGTGTGTCTGTGTTTGTCATTCATATCCTGTGTGGAGGTGGCTGTGAGTGTGTAACAACTAGACTCATTGTGGAGCAGGTTTTGCAAATTTCTTATATGGTGGCAGTAGTATATGTCACAATGCCCACCGTACAGGGATAACAGATGTGAAATAGCCAAGAGACTGGGGTGCAAATCCATACCCCACATGTGACATCAAGGCCAGGTGAACAAAGTTAGCAACCTATGTATTACCCAGAGAACACTCCCAACCCATGTCTCATACACATACACACTTGCCTAGGCAATGACCGCTATGTTGGTAGTACCCTGCATATTGCCCACTGATAGTAACCATGGTGTGATTGAAGTGGGCTACAGAGGGCATGGCACCCTGTCCATCAATCCAATAGGCATGTACATGCAGACAGTGCACCTTCCCTGTGTTCCTCACTGAACACCTGCAACACCTGTGGTGCCATCAAATGTGACCCTCAAAGGACATACCATGCCTGAAACACATGCCCTGTATGGACAGATGCCACTGACACCAGGGAATACCTGTATCATGCTATCAATGTAGGTGCAGGGTCAACCTGCTGTCCATTAACAGTTTCTGCCATATGAGGCCACGACTGGCACATCTGATGATAACAGTCTGTATACACAACATGGACCAGACACCCCAGGTACAGTTCCACATGTCACTGTACATGCATGTGGGAGGTATACACATCCCAACCACCATCCATGTCATGGACTAAGGGACACATACATGGCAAGCAATGCACAGCAATGGCCACACTCAATAGTTACCCAGGTGACTGGATGGTGAATGCAATACCCATCTGTGTGGGCAAATCCAGACACTACACCCCTGAGCCACACTGCAGACCATTGTCACGTGGCCTGATGCCAAGGTGTACCCATCACCTAGCCCTGTATAGCCATCTGGCACAGTCAACCACTACGCACCCATGAAGCAATGCACCCATGCATGTCAGTATTGGCACCCTGTGTCTGTTTGTGTGTGTGTGTGTGTGTGTGTGTGTGTGTGTGTGTGTGTGTGGTGTATGATGCCTATGACCACATTCACACTCAGTACAACCCCCACTGGCATACTGAAGCATGCTTTCTGATGTCAGACACCTCCACATACCCTTTGCCCATATAACCTCCGTATAACCCCTGTGGTGCATGTGATACCTGCACAGTACTGTGTTGTGGCAATCTAACTAGTGATGAGTTGTATTCCTGACCCTGCCAAGTGTGTCAATGTGTGTGGGTACCTGTGAGAGTATGGCTGTGTTGACGCTGACATCTGTTCATGCTGACAGACATGTGTACTACACCTACCGTATAGTTACCATATCACTGTTGCAGATGTCAGTCACCATCACATATACGTTTGGATGGCTCCTCAACATATAACCTACGTGGTGCATCCAATAACTGCATAGACATGTGATAGCAATACATAATCAGTCAGGGGGTTGATACCCTGTACTGGTAGGCGTGTGACACAAACATGCTTAAGTTTTACTCTCCCACCCCTCCCTGACTTATCTTTGGCTCTTCTGCCTCTCTTACTCCCTCTCTAGTGGATGTGTAGACTTACACCTGCTTTGCTTAGGCAGCAGCATGTGTATTGTAAGTGATGCTCATGATCAGCTGATGGCCTCTGCATGAATTGCAGCCCTCCTCTAGCTGATTGCTTGTGGAACAGCTGTGGTAACATTCCCATACCCAATTGCATGGAAACACACTCCAGTATCTAGGAACATCATGTTGGTGTTGGGCCTTTTCATTCACTGTGAGCAGGAACTAGATCTGTAGTTTGGCAAACAGCTTCACAGATGGACTGGGGATTTACCTCTAACAACATACACTGTGGAAACAAACCAACACACAGGAGGGGGATGTACCTGACATGACTACAACTTGTAAGAGCTGCTATACTGCATTTGGAGTAATATTGGTTTAACAGGGTGTGTGTGGATATGACTGTCCTACATGTTTTAATACCTGTCATGTCAGTGCTGTGTTTATGAGGAAACCCCCATGTGTAGGGTCATCTGCAGACTGGGCAGTGTGTGGTGCCTTTTGTTTCTTGTGTTACCCACAGAGCACCTATCTGTGAACTGCAGAAGGTAGTGTGAGGATTGCAGTCAGTAGATGGTGACAGCCGTGAGAGTTAATGACTTCATATCCCTCATAGGACATATGTTGCAACAAACCTTGTTACAACAGTAAATATATGAGGTTATCACAGCAACATGTCAATATTGGCCCTGTGTTTGCACCTCCAGCCACAACTCTGTCAACCTTTGTACATAAGTCATGCAGTAAGAGGTGCATATGTGCTGTACACCATATTTATTAAAATCATATCTGATAACAAGCCATTGAGATATCAGACTGCTACACAATATGTATAGTAGGAGTTATATTTGATGACATAACCTGGACATTCTGTGGTTGTGTGTACAGTACTGAGGTCTGTGTACTTATAGTGATTGTCGACAGTGTGTGTATTGTTAATATGTACCTTGGCCTGTGTACAGACTGTGGTAGATGTCATTGTTCTTAGTCCTGTTCTATCTCATGTTACATGCTTCTCCACTGTATGTTACCCTATCGGCTTACATGGTTGTAGGGCCAAACACACACATGTCCCATACCACAGACAGGCATTGGACCACACTGTGTAGCGGCGCAGTATATGTAGGGTTAGTGTGTGAGTGGCACATATGAGGATGGTGTTAAACAGCCCATAACTGTAATATTAAGCTAGCTTACCATATGTGGCTGTGGCTGTGTTCACATTGGTTGTGGTTATGCACTTTCACACAGGTGTCTGTTACTCTGAGTTGTGACATGCCTGTAGAGCCTGCTATATATGCAGGTACATGCGTATTCCCCCATTGGAAATGTAGGCCAGTGTTGAGCCAGTCTGCCTGTAGCCTGCACAGTGCTTTGTTACATGCCTAGCAGCTTAGTGTACTCACCCAGTAAGATGTCATGTCCAGATACTTGCCAGATGTACTGCTGTCGGGCCACCATAACAGTCATGTATGTCAGACAAAGCAGTGGGATGCTGTACAGATATATGTCACTGACTAGTGGGTAGTATGTGGCCATGGCACCACTGTACCAGTGGTTATTATGTGTCAGGACAGACAGGGGTGTGTGAATGCATAACCTATGGGGGCAAATGTATACCAGTAGTTATGTGATATACCCATCTACATGGCTGTTAACATCAACATTGTCAGGCTTAGTCCACATGTCTTGCACTAAGGGGTTCTGTGTATACCTCTGGACTGTCCAGAGTGTGTCAGACTGTCCACATATATTGGCCATATCTCTGCTATAATCCACAGGAGCATTATTGTGCTAGCAGTGGTACTGTACTATGATGTCCTTAGGATGTCTGTCAGTAGCCAATGGCGCACATGTTAAAAGCAGATGTGACCTCCGACACACACCATGTCTGTGAAGACAATCCCTATTACAGTAGTAATAGTCTACAAATATACCTGCAATACATACCTGACATCCCCTTGCACTAAGAGGTTGGGACTATTGGGGCTGACGTAGGGCTCCACTCCATGTTCAGGACATATGGTGAACATATATGTATATATAATTATCCATATATCTATATAGATATATACACGTATACATATCGACATACATAGATGGATATGTATATGTACACACACACACACACATATATATATATATATATATATATATATATATATATTTATACATATAAACACTCAGATATATACATATACAAACAACATATGTCTACATATATACAGATAGAGATACATATGCACATATATATATATATATATATATCTATATATATATATATATATATATATATATATATATATATATATATATAAATATATATATATATATATATATATATATATAGATAGCTACATATATATTGACAGTAGTAGGTATATCAGAATAGATATGTATGCACATATAGTTATAGATATCTACATATATACCAACATAACTAGGCATATCTGTACACATAGGATGTGCATACATATATAGCTATATACACATATATTTATATATATGCAATAGAAACTTCTATAAACTAATAAAAAAATAAAAAAATGGACCAAACAAAACCACAGTGGTTGCTTAAGCTTTCGTTCCTGTTTAATGTATTGGAACTTCTTCAGAATGAGTCAAATTACAAGGGACCAGATTAAAATACTGTAGACTAGAATCATAAATATTACATAGCGTGAAATAGCCAATCAATAACAGTAAACTAATTAGCGATGCAAACATCATCAGTACAGTGAATTGATTATGAAACTTTATGAAAACATGACACTATCATTATACACCACTCTAACTGCATTCCTTTCTATCATAGACTAAATATGCAAGGGCAAAGCTGTAAACAAAACTACATTTTAAAAGACAGTGAGTAGAACCAATAAATGCACTATAGTTTTAACTATAATAAGAAAAGTGAACCCAACACAAAAAACAGAGACTGTTTCTATAATACATAAGTTATAGTATAAACTTTACCTATACCATTTTAAGGCACATTTAAGATTAGAGGATTCATTGAGACCAGGAAAAAATTCAGCATTTAATCTCAATTGCCACTTTAGTTCTTGAACCTGGAGTTTACAATCAGCATCCCCAAAAAAATCTTTAACCTGTTCCAAAATGAAAACCTTAAACTGGGAAAAATTCATACAGGAAGAACTGTGTTTACCAAGAACATTGGAGAGATCCTTATTTCTGATGGCAAAACTATGCTCTTTGATTCTGTCACTGAGCTTTCGAACTGTCTTCCCAACATAAAAACAGGAGTAAGTTGTACACACTGCACAGTAAACCATCATGTTGGAATTGCAGTCAAAATAACTTGGAAAATGCACCTTAACATTGCAATGGGAAAATGTATAGCATTTATCAGTAAAAATGTATTTGCAACGTACACATTTTCCACATTTGTGCATACCAGCTAGTCTAGTATCTATAGAAGGTGGTGACAACAGAAAAGGAAGATCTTTATTTTCAAAATAAGACTGAAGTGTCCTGGTCCTTTTGAAAGAAAAAGATGGTTCATTCCCTAAAGAAAACCTAATATTAGTGTCACGTATTAAAATCTTCCAATTATCATTCAGAATACCCCTAAGGGCTTTCATATCCCTACAAATGGGTAAAGAAAATCTTAAAGAAGGAGGGGTGTGTGTAGTTTGTGTAGTCTGATCCGGGAAACTGTTAACTGGGGTAAAACCATATTTTAAAATGGGTCTAAACTTAACATGTCTATCCAATCTAATGTCATTCCTCACTGAATTAATGAGAGAAGAAGGGTAATTCTTTTGTAAGAACAAATCAGACAGAAAATCAGATTCAAACTCAAAATCAACATCCTCACTCGTTATCCTGGAGAGTCTAATAAATTGTCCTTTAAGTACATTCTTCTTCATGAAATAGGGGTGAGAACTATGGAAGTCGAGATAATTATTTCTAAAAGTGTCTTTCCTGTGCATAGTAGACTTAAAACAATTATTACATACATCCAAAATAATGCTAGTGTCCAAAAAAGAAACTTTGTTACCTTTGTCTGCAATGACAAACTTTAAAAAGCCAATGCTTTCTGAAAGGGACTCAACAAAGGCTTCCAACTGAGTAACACCACCCTCCCAAACAAAAAAATATCATCTATGTACCGCTTATAAAACTTTAAAGAATGAAAACCTGGCTACTTCCCACTCACTCAGTACTAGATTGGCAAAAGCCGGGGCCATCTTAGAGCCCATCGCAACACTCCTGACCTGTCTATAAATGTTTACTTGAAAATGGAAAAAATTTTTTTTTAAAACTAAAGACATGAGTGTGTGTAAGGTTTGAATTCTTCTTTTAGGAAACTTAACGCACTGAAGCAAAAAATGTCTGACATAATTTAATCCATCATGGTGTGGAATGCTGGTATAAAGAGCCACTACATCTAACGTGACTAAAATGCACTTAGAAAAATCTGTATCAGTTTGAACTAGCATGTTTAAAAAGTCCCAGTAATCCCTTATGTAGTGAGGAGTGGCCTGAACTAAGGGATTCAAATTAAAATCAATATAATGTGATATGTTTTCAGTTTTTGAATGCTTATTAGATACAGTTAACCTGCAAGGTGGATCATTCTCATTCTTGTGAACCTTAGGGATGCCAAATAGTTTGGCCAAACACAGGTTGGGGGAAGACATAAACTCAAATTCCTCTTCAGTAATACAAGATTCAGTAAGTAAGGATTTCAACTTTTTGTCTATCCGATCAAAATTAAAGTATACATTTTCCAGGGACACTTTTTCATAAAAATCAACATTGGTGAGGTCATCATTAATCTTTTTAACATACTTAAGCTGGTCCATAACAACAATGCCCGTCCCTTTGTCTGCCTTCATGACTCTCACATTAACATCACATGTTAAATCTATTAAGGCCTTTCTCTCATTATTAGAAATGTTAAACAATTTTTCAGTGGAGTTAGACTTAACTACATTTCTAAAATCCTCTTCACAGACTCACAAAAAGGCAGTTAAAGTGTTGTTAAGAGGAGGATTAATCAAGCTCTTTTTCATAGGCAGAGAAGAGTCAAAACTGTCACTACAAATGGAAGAAATTCCTGAAGATTGAGTGTTACAGGGGTTACAACTATCATCCTTACCATCAAAGTTCAGCTTCAAGTTAAATTTTCTGGTGTACAGTCTCAAATCCAGTAAAATGTTTGATAAATTTGCCCTTTGAGAAGGGATAAATGTAAAACCTTTACATAACACACTTACATGATCTTTGGACAAAATTTTACTAGAAAAATTGAAAACAGAGGAATGAACAGAGTTATGTTTGTTATGCAACAATATACCATCAGGTTGCAAGCAAAAAGATGCAAAATCAGAACCAGTATCACAAGACATAGAAACAATGTCACCTGAATAAGTCACATGGCTATTACTGTTACCAGGAGCACTGTAATCCACTCTCAGTGCACTAGAAATAGGTCTCAAACTATGAATGCTATTGACTGAGGAACATTCAAAACCAGATTCTGCATTGATACATAAGGAGTTACAACCAGGCTTAAATATAGAACCTGACACTACTTGTGAAAGCTTCTTGTGACCATGTGTCTTGGAGGTAAGTGAAGAAACCTCAACCCTTTGCTTCTCACTTTCCCATTTCCCTTGTTTGACAAGTCCTGATTCACTATTGACACGGTGGCATCTGATGTGTGATCTAAAAAAGACTCAGAGCTGCAATGACCATTCCCAGAATGATCATTACTAAAATTCATGTCAAAAGGGGCTGAAACAAAACAAGGAGACAGGAGAGAAGGTTGATTGATAACTGGAATTCTATTGCCATTGCCCTCTAAAGGGGGCAAATCAGTGGATAAAACTGGATTTGCATTAGGAGTAGACAAACACTGTGTCTGGATAGGAGGCTGCTGTGTAATAACATACATATGTTGTGCTGTAGAAGCAGAGCTACATTCAGATGGACCAGTGACAGAAACAGCCCGTCTAAAATTCATTCCTCTCTTAGTCATGGCACCTGAACCAGGAAATGAGCTGTCTCCAGAAACCTGTACTGGAGAACTCATGGGAGCATCATCCGCACGAATAGCCTGATGTGCATAAGACATAGGTGCATTCCTAATGACCCTACTAGAAGTACCATTAATGCACTCAGAAGAAACAAAATTCCTATCATTGCCTAGGATGCAATCAGTAGGGTAATTAGCATTAAAATTGTTCCTTTTATCGAAAGAAGAATTAACCCTAGAATCAAACCTAGAACCAAATCTGTTGGAAACAAAATTAGTTATGTTTCTGTTAAATGAAGAAGTCCTATTATAATCAAAGTTCTTAAAATTCCTAAAAGTTCTTCTGTTGAAGTCAGGTCGTGTATTATTAAACAATCTATCACTATCAAAACGACTGTGGTCAGGAGGGACTGAATAACCAGACTGGAAAGTATTAGAAAATCTAACTGGATAAGCTTTCCCTGTTTTATATTGTTGTAAATCCCTCAAAAACTTGTTCCTCTTTCTGTTCAAAACAGTGGCTGCAAACCTAGTGATTTTCAGGGCTACAGAATCATACAACTGTTTGAAAATACAAAACAGGGGATGATTTAGGATATGGTTGTTAAGGGACACGATTTCTGATTTAAGTTGCAGCAACTGTCTTTCATTGTCAGAAATAATAACTTTCAAAATATCAAGACCTGCAACATTGTATATTTTACTCAATTCTGTATGTAACATGGAATTTAAAGTTGTCCGGTTCGGAAACTTAAAAATATGCAACCCTTTAGGAACAATAGATTGATGCAAGCATGAATCTAAAAACTGGACATCAAGTTCTAAACTTTTAAAGGACATAAACTTCCTTCCCAGCTTCATTATCAAAGGTTTACACTCAGAAGACTCATTGGAAGGAAAATATAATTCTTCTCTGTTAAACTGAATAACATCATCAGTATTTACAAAAGGGTCAGTGTAAGATTTATTGAATAAAAGACCCAATAATTCATTGTCTGTACGCTGTTCAGTAGGGTTAGAAAAGTGGCGGGAATGAGCAGTAGTGAATGACTGAGCCATTGGAGCGACCGTTACAAAAACAGAAGAGCCACATGCAGCGTTATCAGCAACTCAAGGATCTGATGATGATGAACTTTGATGGTAAGGATGACAGTTGTGACCCCTGTAACACTCAATCTTCAGGAATTTCTTCCATTTGTAGTGACAGTTTTGACTCTTCCCTGCCTAAGAAAAAAGAGTTTGATTAATCCTCCTCTTAACACTTTAACTACATTTTTACGAGTCTGTGAAGAGGATTTTAGAAATGTAGTTAAGTCTAACTCCACTGAAAAATGGTTTAACATTTCTAATAATGAGAGAAAGGCCTTAATGGATTTAACACGTGATGTTAATGTGAGAGTCATGGAGGCAGGCAAAGGGATGGGCATTGTTGTTATGGACCAGCTTAAACATGTTAACAAGATTAATGATGAACTCACCAATGTTGATTTTTATGAAAAAGTGTCCCTGGAAAATGTATACTTTAATTTTGATCAGATAGATAAAAAGTTGAAATCCTTACTTACTGACTCTTGTATTACTGAAGAGGAATTTGAGTTTATGTCTTCCCCCAACCCGTGTTTGGCCAAACTATTTGGCATCCCTAAGGTTCACAAGAATGAGAATGATCTACCTTTCAGGTTAATTATATCTAATAAGTGTTCAAAAACTGAAAACATACCACATTATATTGATTTTGTTTTGAATCCCTTAGTTTAGGCCACTCCTCACTACATAAGAGATTCCTAGGACTTTTTGAACATGCTATTTCAAACTGATATAGATTTCTCTAAGTGCATTTTAGTCACGTTAGATGTAGTGGCTCTTTATACGTGCATTCCACACCATGATGGATTAAATTATGTCAAACATTTTTTGCTTAAGTATGTTAAGTTTCCTAAAAGAAGAATTCAAACCTTACACACACTCATGTCTTTAGTTTTGAAAAACTATTTTTTCCATTTTCAAGGAAACATTTATAGACAGGTCAGGAGTGTTGTGATGGATTTGAAGATGGCCCCGGCTTTTGCCAATCTAGTACTGAGTGGGAAGTAGATACACTTGTGCACTTGCCAGGTTTCATTCTTTAAAGTTTTATAAGAGGTACATAGATGATATTTTTTTTTTATTTGGGAGGGTGGTGTTACTCAGTTGGAAGCCTTTGTTGAGTCCCTTTCAGAAAGCATTGGCTTTTTAAGGTTTGTCATTGCAGACAAAGGTAACAAAGTTTCTTTTTTGGATACTAGCATTAGTTTGGATGTATGTAATAATTGTTTTAAGTCTGCTGTGCACAGGAAAGCAATTTTAGAAATAATTATCTCAACTTCCATAGTTCTCACCCCTATTTCATGAAGAAGAATGTACTTAAAGGACAATTTATTAGAATCTCTGGGTTAATGAGTGAGGATGTTGATTTTGAGTTGGAATCTGATTTTCTGTCTGATTTGTTCTTACAAAAGAATTACCCTTATTCTCTTATTAATTCAGTGAGGAATGACATTAGATTGGATAGACATGTTAAGTTTAAACCTATTTTAAAATATGGTTTTACCCCAGTTAACAGTTTCCCGGATCACACTACACAAACTACACACACTCCTCCTTCTTTAAGATTTTCTTTACCCATTTGTAGGGATATGAAAGCCCTTATGGGTATTCTGAATGACAATTGGAAGATTTTAATAAGTGACCCTAACATTAGGTTTTCTTTAGGGAATGAACCGTCCTTTTCTTTCAAAAGGACCAGGACACTTAAGTCTTATTTTAAAAATAAAGATATTCCTTTTCTGTTGTCACCACCTTCTATAGATACTAGACTAGCTGGTATGCACAAATGTGGAAAATGTGTATGTTGCATATACATTTTTACTCATAAATGCTATACATTTTCCCATTGCAATGTTAAGGTGCTTCTTCCAAGTTAGTTTGACTGCAATTCCAACATGGTGGTTTGCTGTGCAGTGTGTACAACTTGCTCGTGTTTTTATGTTGGGAAGACAGTTCGAAAGCTCAGCTCCAGAATCGAAGAGCATAGTTTTGCCATCAGAAATAAGGATCTTTCCAATGCTCTTGGTAAACACTGTTCTTCCTGTATGAATTTTTCTCAGTTTAAGTTTTTCATTTTGGAACAGGTTAAAGTTTTTTTGGGGATGCTGATTGTAAACCCCAGGTTCAAGAACTAAAGTGGCAATTGAGATTAAATGCTGATTTTTTCCTGGTCACAATGAATCATCTAATCTTAAATGTGCCTTAAAATGGTATAGGTAAAGTTTATACTATAACTTATGTATTATAGAGACAGTCTCTGTTTTCTTTGTTGGCTTCACTTTTCTTATTATAGTTAAAACTATAGTGCATGTATTGGTTCTACTCACTGTCTTTTAAAATGTAGATCTGAAGTAGTTACTTCATTTGTTCTGCAACCTGTGGGTCTGGGATCCGACCTCGGATCTGACCGGCAGCTTTCCAAGCTTCAAGATCCGAGCTCCTAGCTCCTCCCCTTTACCCACAATCCCCTGTCACCACCACACTACCTCAGATCGTTTTTGCCGCGGCTTGAATACAAGTGTCTTGAGAAGAGCTCCTGAGCTTAGACAGGGAAGTGAATAATTTTTTCAAGAGATTTTTCTTAAAAGTTTAATAAGTTAAAAAGAAGAATATTTAGAGTGTTTCTCTGCCCTTTTTTGTTTTTGGGATTGCGTTTTTATTCAGTTAAACCTTCCCCTAGGTGTTTGGGCATGTGAGTGTGTGTGTTAGCAAAATGGCCGAAGGCCATAAAGTTATTTTTTCAAAGTGCACTGGGTGTGGCCATAAGCTTTCCCCAGCTGATGGCCACACTCAGTGCGTTATATGCCTGGGGGTTGTCCATTTGTCTTCAGACTGCCAGGTTTGCGCAGCCTTCAACCCCCGGGCTGTGAGGGACAGGAGGAACAGGCTTATTCTGGCGGGATTGCTTCCCCCGGAGGAGACCTCTTCCTCCTCTCCCTCCAAGGTGCAGGCTGCCCAGGTAGCTTCAGCACCCCTGATTCCCTCGACTCAGGCTGAGACTCAACCTCCCACTACTGCCTTGAGTACGAAGGAAGTTCAGTCTTCTCCTTCTAGGGAAAAGCACAGGGAGAAGCACAGACACAAGAGGCAAGCCGAGCCTCATCCCTCGGCTCCGCCTTCAAAAATTGTTAAATCGCCTCCGAGGGTGTCCGGACCCTCTCCTTCTCGGCTCCGATCTCCTTCATTCTCACCGGAGCCGGAGGAGGAGCTCTTATCACCCTCGAGGTCGTCGAGGCGGCCCTCCAGGCCTGCCTCTACGACCTCCTCTAGATCTACTAGGTCTCTTTCCGACGCCGATATGGATAGGATGATGCGTCGGTTTTTGCAGACCCAAATGCAGATGGGGATGCTCCTGCCCCCCCTCCATGGGGAGGAGTGCAGCTTCAATATTTGCCCCCATTTCTCCTTCTTCAACCTGGATCCGGGTTTTGGAGTCTTCGGATCCAGGCCCTTTTGGAGCTGGGGTTTTGTTGGCATCGGTGGCCCAAGCCTTCTCGATGCCAACAATACCCTTGAGTATCTCGGATCCGAGCACTCGGGGCCGTGGGCCGGGCGTCAGATCCATGGGAGCAGGTGCATCTTCGGCGCCACCTATGTCGGAGAGCACCTCCCTTTCGGATCCGATGGCTTCGGCTCCAACCCCGATCCCTATCTCGGAGCCGAGGAGACTGCTCTCGGGGCCGGAAGAGAGTAGTTCTCCCTCGGCATTCGAGGTAGTGGAGAGGGTACTGTTGATGTCTTCCAGGTCCCCGACTTGGGCTTTGGATCCCTCTGCTCCCCCATTGCATATGGGTCTAACTTCCATCATCCTTCCATCGGGACAGCCTGCTCAGACCCTCCAGTTGGTTCCCTCGGAGGAACAAGAGGCCGTTGACGAGCCCTCTTCTGACAGTCCCACAGAGGAGGTGCCTCGTAAACGGACGTGTAAAAGGAGGCACATGGACTCCCCCGAGTCCGTCACCGCAGATATGGACTTAGAGGAAAGGGAAGGTTCACCAAAGTCACCCCCCGAGAATGTCTCCTTTGGAGACATCATGGAAATGTTGCATATTGGGGGGGTGGTCTGCCCAAAACCCTTCCTCGGATGAGTCTGTATTTCTGGAGGCGTTTGAAGCAGGCCCATCTACCTCCTGGGTGTCCCCACCGGCAGATCCCCTGGTAGATCTCCTGACTACCAGGGCTTGGCAGGGTCCCGACACCGTGGAGCCTATCCCACACCGACCGGATAAAATCCTTAGCCCCCCCTTCAGACAGGCAGGCTTGGGCCAAAGGGTCTCCAGTTGATGCCATGTTGGTGGCTGCTGCCACTAAGAGAGAACTCCCCCAGGAGAGCTCCACGGTCCACCCGCCGGACAAGGAGTCCCGGGCGCTGGACCGTATAGGGAAGCGGACCTTTGCTTCAGCAACCTTCTTCGTGAGGGCGCTGAATTATATGGCGCATGTCATCAGGCTGCAACAGGAATTGATCAAGGAATACACTGCAGCTCCACCTGAGTCCATGTCGGTCGAGGACAAAACCGTGTTCTCGACACATATGGCCACTCTCAAGTCCATTTCAAATACGTCCATGCGGCTACTGTCTTATGCTACGGAGGGAGCCGCAAGGGCCAGCGGGGCAGGTGTTGTCTTGAGACGTCATGCCTGGCTCCGTCTTTGTAATTTCGCGGAACCTGTCAAGGCATCCTTCGCGAACGCACCCTTTGACGGATTTTCGCTTTTTGGCAAGACCGTACGCGATACACTAGTCCAAAGCGAGAAGGATGGGAAGACGCTGTCTGCCGTCGGAGTCTGCTTCTCGAGCCCCCAACGTTCCTTCTCAAGGAATCAGAGGGGGCAAAAGAAGCTGTGGTTCCGCAAGTCTCAGCAATCCTATCCAGCTTCGGACTCCGCGCCCTCCAGAGGCAGAGGGGGACCGCGTAACTTTGGGTCTAGGGTGCCTCTCTCCGAGAGACCCGCGCAGCAGCCCTGAGGGCTTACCCAACTGTCCAGCTCTGGAGGCAGTTGGGGGACGTTTAACGAAGCTCCTGTCAGTGTGGGAGTCCATCACGAACGATTGATGGGTGCTCCGAGTTATATCCAGAGGCTACAAAATTCCCTTCCTATTTCGTCCTCCCTCAGGTGGTCGCCTCCCCGATGTCCCACCCAATCAAAGAGAGGCGGCGACTGTAGAGATTTCAAATTTGTTAGAAAAAAGAGCCATCCAGCGGGTCCCCCCAGACCAATCCGGATTGGGCTACTACTCAAGGTTCTTTTTAGTGCCAAAAAAGACGGGGGACCTCAGGCCCATTCTAGACTTGTCTGCCCTGAACATGTTTGTCCCCAAAGAAAAATTCCGGATGGTCACTCTACAATCTATTCTCCCCTTAATGCAGGAGAACGACTGGATGTGCTCTATAGACCTCAAGGATGCGTGCTACCACATCCTAATGGACAGACGGCCCAGGAGGTTCCTCCGCTTCCGGCTAGGGGCCAGTCATTACCAGTTCAGGGTCCTTCCGTTCGGACTCACCTCAGCCCCCAGGGTGTTCACCAGAGTCATGGCAGTGGTTGCGGCCCACCTGAGGCTTCAGGGCATAAGGGTCTTTCCGTGCCTAGACGACTGGCTCCTCACAGCAACCAACAGGCATCAACTTTGTACCGCGAGAGACTATGTGCTGTCTCTTGCCGACAGCTTGGGCATCTCAGTCAACATACCGAAATCCTTTCTTCATGCTGTGCAAGCATTAGATTTCATAGGAGCCAGGCTAGATTCCCGATCTTCTCGGGCCTTCTTGACCTCGGACAGGCTGTCCAGCCTCTCACTCCAGGTTTTGGCTCTTCTTCGCACCAAAGCTCCGCTGGTGGAGTTAGTCCTGAGAGCACTAGGCTCGATGGCAGCGGCTATCGGCCTCTCTCTCCATGCTCGCCTAAGGATGCGTATATTACAGTGGACACTCCAAGTTCAATGGTCACTGTTACTCCACCCATTGAGCACTCCTATCCCACTGAGCAGAGTTTGCAGGGAATCCCTCCTTTGGTGGTTTCACTCCCCAAAACTCAGGCAAGGGAGACCCTTTGTGATTCCCCCCCCCCAGGTCACGTTAACCACGGATGCTTCTCTCCTAGGGTGGGGGGGGCATTGTTTGGGCAGAAACGTCCAAGGTACGTGGACCTTGTCGGAGACCGCCTTGCACATAAATGTTCTGGAGATGAGGGCGGTGCTTCTAGCGTTGCAGGCTCTCCAAGACATTCTACCTCTAGGAACGATTGCAATACAGACGGACAATATGTCAGTGGTCTGGTATATAAACAAACAAGGGGGAACCAGATCCTACCCTCTTTGTCGAGAAGCCATGAGAGTTTGGGAATGGGCGATATCCACCAACCGCTTTCTGATAGCAATGCACATTCCGGGATGATCCAACATTCTGGTGGACAAATTGAGTCGAGTAATTCTCAGTCCTTACGAGTGGTCTCTCAATCCGAAAGTTGCGAAGGAAATTTTCCACAAGTGGGGTTGGCCTCGCTGCGATCTTTTTGCTACCCCCCAAAACACAAAATGCAGCGAGTTCTTCGCAATTCTTCCCCCAGAAGGGGAGAGCCCCAGAGACGCTCTGATTCATGCTTGGCCTCCCGGTCTACTCTATGCTTACCCACCACTTCCGCTCATGGCAAAGTTCATTCAGAAAGCCGCACAGTTGGGGAGCAAAATTATCCTCATAGCCCCATTCTGGCCTCGTCAAATCTGGTTTCCATACCTGCGGTCTCACAGTCTCTCCTCCCCTTTAATCCTGGATCCCATTCCAGATCTGATATCGCACCCAACGGGGTGCCCAACACCGAACCTGGTAAACCTCAAGCTCGCAGCTTGGTTGATCCAGTTCCACTAATGGCAAGGACTCCCAGTATCTCGTCACCAGTGAAAACTATTCTGGTAGCGGCTCATAAACCGTCCACCAGGAAAATTTATAATAGCAAGTGGAAACGATTTTCTATCTGGGCTAACAGCCAAGGTCTCAACCCCTTTACTGTTCCGATTCCTACAGCCTTGGATTTTTTGTCCATGATTTTTGAACAAGGGGTCAGTGCATCAACGGTAAAAGTACAGTTGGCAGCAATATCCCATTTTCATGTGGGAGACGGATTAGGATCTCTAGCATCTACAAAATTGTGTAAGACATTCTTGCGTGGCGTTTTCCTTCTCAAGCCACCAGTGAAATCCGTGACTCCCCCTTGGGACTTAACCTTTGTTCTACAAGCCTTAACAAAACCTCCTTTTGAACCTGTAGCTTCTGTACCCCTTAATTTTCTGTCCTGGAAAACAGCATTCTTGGTGGCCATAACTTTTGCTAAAAGGGTTTCAGAGCTCCAAGCTTTGTGCATGAAACCTCCCTATCTTATTTTCCACAATGACAGAGTGTCTCTCAGGACTAACCCGTCTTTTTTACCAAAAGTGGCATCTGTGGCAAATATCAATCAGACTATCAATCTGCCAGTGTTTTTCAAAAATTTTCAAAATAAGGGAGAATACATGTTGCATACACTAGACGTACATAGACAGTTGCGTTTTTACCTGCACAGGACCAAAGATGTTCGTAAGGCTGATCAACTCTTTGTGTCATTTGCTCCTTCATACATGGGAAAACCTATATCCAAAGTGACACTGGCTAATTGGATTTGTCAATGTATTTCTCAGGCTTATAAGGCATCAGGCAAAACAACCCCATTCAAAATCCATGCACATTCCACAAGGTCCATCGCAACTTCTGCAGCCTTCTGGTCCAGGATGCCGTTTTACGACATATGTTCAGCAGCCACTTGGTCTTCTGCTCATATATTTATTTCTCATTATAAGCTGGATATGATATCTAGAAGCAGGGCATCCTTTGGCTCCACGGTGCTTCGGAATATCCTCCCATAGACCACCCAGGTTTCTTTGTTTAGGTAGCTGTGGACTCTGTCCCACATGTTGCAGAACAAATGAAGTAACTACTTCAGATTTAGAAGTTATGTACTCACCATAACGTTCCATCTGAGTAGGTACTTCATTTCTCTGCAACCACCCCCCCCTGCCATCCCCCTAACCTGTATCGGGTTTCTATGATCTTTATGATTCTTGAGAATATCTGAGCCTGTTTATTACAGGTTTTTTCAGGTGATACAGCAAAACCGATCTGAGGTAGTGTGGTGGTGACAGGGGATTGTGGGTAGAGGGGAGGAGCTAGGAGTTCGGATCTTGAAGCTTGGAAAGCTGCCGGTCGGATCCGAGGTTGGATCCGAGACGCATAGGTTGCAGACAAATGAAGTACCTACTCAGATGGAACGTTATGGTGAGTACATAACTTCTAATTTTGTTTACAGTTTTGCCCTTGCATATTGTTTAGTCTATGGTAGAAAGGAATGCAGTTAGAGCGGAGTATAATGATAGTGTCATGTTTTCATAAAGTTTCATACTCAATTCACTGTACTGATGATGTTTGCATCACTAATTAGTTTACTGTTATTGATGGCTATTTCACGCTATGTAATATTTATGATTCTATTCTACAGTATTTTAATCTGGTCCCTTGTAATTTGACTCATTCTGAAGAAGTTCTGATACATTAAACAGGAACGAAAGCTTAAGCAACTACTGTGGTTTTGTTTGGTCCATTTTTTATTTTTTTATTAGTTTATAGAAGTTTCTATTGCATTTAAGTAATATCTTCCACAGTACTCTCGGTGCATGCACAATATATATATATAATATATATATATATATATATATGTGTGTATGTATGTATAAAATATATATATTATACATACATCTATATACACATATATGTTTATATATATATATATATATATATATGTGTGTGTGTGTGTGTGTGTGTACATATGAAGAGATGTACACATTGCCATATATATGTTGCACTGTACAGATGTGTATACAGACATATGTATGAGTATACATGTGTATGTACATGTAGATATATCTCTACCTATTTTATATATATATATATAGCCATATTCCTGTCATGTGTAAACCTCACAGTTGTGTATACCCTCCCATATGTATCTCACCATATGTATTTGCTATGTGTACATTATGATAAAACAACATATGTGATGCAACAGTCATATTAATAACAAGGACTATACATTTTTGGAAGTAAATGCAATTTTTCAATAATAAATATATGTATTGACAGCTATATTGGTAAAACAACAGCTGTGTTCACAGTGGTCATGGCATAGTGGTTAAGTGTTGTGACTTTAGTGTGCAGGGTCCTGGGTTCAAGACCTGCAAGGGCTGTTCATTTTGTTGGTGGGCAGAACAAGGGCTGTCAGATACAGAGTGGTTAAGGCATTTATGAGCAGCTTTAAGCTAGTTTGCACAAAGCTAAGTGGTGCTAAGCTATGGGTAAACGTACAGGCACTTACACAGTGCAAGCTTCACTTTTATATTGCAGCAGTGTTGATACTTGCTAAGCATGGCTTAGCCCTGGTAACCAGGTCACACCACCCAGTCTGATAACATAGCAGGGTAATGACATCTGTAATAAGTGTATGTAATGCCATGTACAATGCATGTGCCTATGTGCTGTCATTACAGTATCAAGGGGTGTGAGTGTCATGTGTGGGACATATGAGACCTGTACAGCACTGTTTGCCATGTAAATGTGTTACATACAGGGGTAGTAGCCCAGGGTACATGCTGTCACACTGGCATGTAGTGTATCATGGCAGTACTACTGTTGACAGTGCTTACCCAGGCAAGAGCAGCGTGCTAAATGTAGTTCTGACAACAGGCATACCTGCAGGCATAGCTGGACACTGAGGCCTCCCTGTTGTATCCCTGGACCAAACAAAATGAGCTGTGTCACAATATATACCCCTTACTGGGTAATGATCCAACATGTGGAATGTAACTGTAGACTACCATCTGTACAGCACATGTTAGTGAGGGCTTCTGACATGTAGTTATGGCATACATATTGTTGTCAAACGTCTGTATATCAACACACTCATCCTACTGCATAGCTACTTGCCAAGCTGATGACTGTCAGTCCCTATACTGAAGTGCAGATGGCAGGTATCCAGCTGGTATATGTACAGGCAACCTAAACTTGATTGACACTGACATGTCTGCCCAGCTGTGTAAGAACTGGCACATATAGGAGATGTCACCCTTTACGCACCACATGCCACAGGTACCTCCACTACACTACCACAGTCAACAGAACATGCTTGGTTACAGGTCTCCATCACAGACACTAACCATGTGTTGTAATGCATGTTGCATACATGTCAACTAGATCACCTCAGGGGCCATGTGCAGGAGGCACCTGGAGGATTGGTTGATGCATGTCATTCTCACGCTGAGGGTCACCACAGTAGTGTCTGTTGATAGTTTGCCTACTGACACCTGGCAGGTAGCAGGATACCACTGTACACACAACCCCTACACAGCCCATCTCTCCTTGGACAATAGCTAGGTACACAGCTATGACCACCTGCAGCGATGCACCCCTGTACTGACACATTTGTACATGTGCATGACTGAGTATAGCAGTGTCTGTGTGTTAGAACACCTGTACTTGGGAATTCTATGAGGGCCTTCACAGCCAACACAACACCCATTGCCATAGTCAGTTGTGGCTACTGCTATATGGGACATTACATGTATCCTATTAAGCTCCTCCCCATACCAGCTACACGAGTTTTGCAGTACCTGCACAGCAGTGTTGTATAAATGGGTTGATAAGCATGGGATACCCATTGTGTTCTGGCATGCATGTGTAGTTGTGCATGTCCAGATATTTGTAGGGTAAAGCATTCCAAGGCCACATACTCGTATTACAATACCCATTACCACACAGTAGTACAGATAGTGTTGTTGCTGCCCATAGGTGAGGCATGACAATGCAACACGCTACTATGTGTGTGGTATGTGCCTTAGATGCATATTCGCTGTTTTACCACTGTTGGGGTATACTATGGGCTGTATCGCAGTTGCCACCAATGTGTGATGGTGAGTATGGCAGAGTGTCATCATGGGTTTCAGGGAGTACAATATCCACTGGGGGATGTGGGTCTGTGTACACTTTCATTACACCAAGGTACACACAGTATATGTCCCATGTACTACATTATGGTTACCACTGTCACCATCAACCATACAGGTTACTGATACCACAATCCAGGCCAGTTATGCATGTGCTGTGTGCAGCCTACCTGTAACACATTGGAAACACGGTCAAGTTAGTTAGCAGCGATAGGCCCTGGTATCTCCGATGTGTGTCTGCCTGTTCATAGGTTCATAGGTTCATACTAGGCTATCTGCCCTAGGGCATTTATAAGCCTAGCCAGACTGTGTTTGGCTTTCACCACCCATTTTAAATTAATTTTGCTATGCCCTTTTTTTGAGGTTAGTATACTGTGCCTCTGTCTAACAGTGACACAGAAGTGATACCCGGGGTAAACCTACGATCTTCCATCCACTCATCAAGATTCCACTTGAAGAGAGTCAGTGAGGGGCTCTGCCTAACCTGGACTGGGATTTTATTCCAGAGTGAAGTGAGCCTCTGGGTTATGAATCTGTCCCTCCAGCATGTCCTATTTATTTCAGTGCTGAGGTTCAAGTCTCTCGAGCGCGTAGCTCGATGGGATTTGGATTTTCTGAGGTGCAGCATGTCCATTAATTCCGGGTTGGACATGGCTTTATACGTCAGGCACAGATTGCCTCTGAGCAGGCGGTATGCCACTGAGTAGAGCTGGAGTTTCTTTAACCGGGCAGCATATGGCATCTGTTTGAGCCCTTTGATCCTCTTGGTGAGGTACTTTTGGGGTCTTTCCAGTTGCTGCAGGTGTCTGGTAAGGTACATCTCAAAATTGGCATTGTACTCAATTATGGGCCTGATGAGGGATGAGTAAAGAGGCACGATGATCTCCTCTGATCTAGATGTGAATCTCTACATGATTAGGTGGGCTATATAAAATGTTTTTCTAACCACTTTGGCCACGTGGTTGTCAAATGAGAGATTGCTATCAACTTGGGTCCCCAGGTCCCTAATTACTTCTTCTGTACTTAATGGATTACCACCTATGTGGTAATCTGTGGGCACTTTGTTTTTGCCAAAGGGGATGACTATACACTTTTTGGCATTTAGCTTGAGGCCATGGCTCTGGCACCATTTGTCTGTTTCTATGAGGCCCTTTTGAAGGATGCTTGTGTCGGCTGGAGAGTCGATTATGGCGCCCAGTTTGCAGTCATCTGCGAACTTGGTCAGCCACAGTCCTTCCATGTTGGCCTGTACCTCAGAGAAATATATACCGAACAAGAGAGGTCCCAGGACTGAGCCTTGTGGGATGCCACTTGTAACTGGTTTGGAGTCTGACATGGCTCCAGCAATTCTAACCATGTGGGTTCTGTCCTTGAGCCAGTTTGCAACCCATCTAGAGACATAGGGGTTTATATTTAAGCTGGTGAGCTTATGTATAATGCCCGAGTGGGGTATTGTATCGAAGGCTTTTGTGAGGTCCAGGTAGGCTGTGTGGACCACCTTCCCCTCGTCAATGGCCTTGGTGACTGTTTCAAAGAAATCAACCAGGTTTAAGAGGCAGGATCTGCCCTTAACAAAGCCGAACTGGGTAGGATCCAGTGTCTGTAGGTCCCCAATATCTTTATTTATGAGGTCCATGACGATCATTTTCATAGCTTTGCAGACCAAGCTAGTCAGGCTTATGGGGCGATAGTTTCCAGGATCCGTTGAGGCACCACCTTTGTGGAGAGGGACCACTGTTGCTGTACACCACTCTTTGGGTACATATCCTGTAGTAAGGCTGAGATTGAACAGTAGTTTTATGTTTGGGTTTAGCTCTTCTTGGAGTTCATGTAGGACGCAGCCCTGGACACCGTCTGGTCCCATTGATGCTGTGTTTTTTGCTTTGGAGAGGGCAGCTCTTACCTGAGCATCTGAGATGTCAGGGGGGCAGCACTCTGCTGGGATAGATATTTGCCCTTTTGGTGGGGAGTTTGCGCTGAACCTGTCAGCTAGGATATTGGCAATGTCTGTGGGTACGGTGTAGTTTTTTGTCATTTTGGACTAATTCTGAGCATATCTGGGAATTCCCACCCAGGTTCCTAACATAACTAAAGAAAGCCTTGTGATTATCTTTAGTGTCCTGTGCAATTTTTCTCTCGAAGCTGGCCTTAGACGATTTTATGAGTGCCCGTAGTTTTTTGCTAATACTGATCAGAGATGCCTTCCCTTTTTGGGATTTTGCTCTATCATGTAGTAGCTTCCTCCTTCTATTGTATAGTTTTTATGGCTGGGGTCCACCAGACAGGACGTCTGCCTTTGGAGGATTGGGTCTTGGTTTTATTTGGGATTGCATGATCCATGCATTCCTGAAGGTGTTCATAGAATGCGTTTATAAAGGATTCTGCGGTCTGGGCCGTATTTTCCACAGGCCCGGGGGCTTTAAAGGATTCCACCTCAGTTTTGAGGAGTGTGAAATTTGCTTTAGAGAAGTTTTTCACTGTGGTTTTCAGGGCAGGGGTGTGAATATCCAGTGAGATTAGTTTATAGTCTGATCTTACCAGTGAGGGATACACTTCTGGTCTGGAGCATAGAGTCCCCATGTTGGTGATGATCAGGTCCAGTATGTTTTCCCCTCTTGTGGGAGTGGTAACAAGTTGTTCCATAGCATTTGAGTTTATAAATTCTAGGAACCTTTGGGCTAGGGTGTTGGAGCTAGAGTAATGCTCCCAGTCTATGTTTGGGTAGTTGAAGTCGCCCAATATAATGGTGTTTGGAGAGACCTTCATATTTTCCAGTGTTCTCAGGAAGGCCGAGTGGGGTTCCTGGGTTTGGGAGGGTGGTCTCTAGCAGGCTATAAAATGGAAGGCAGTTTTACCCACTGTTAGTTGCACATGGATAGTCTCTGATGCTTCGTGCTGTGCCACCAACCTGGAGGTGTGGGTATCTTTGACGAATATTGATACTCCCCCTCCTTTTGTGGTTCAGTCCAAGTTTTGGGGCCGGAAAGCATGGTATGAGGTATAACCTGGTAGTGCTGGGGTGCTCTCGGGAGCCTTGAACCAGGTTTCTGTTACTGCACAGATATCGATGTTCTCCATGCTAAGGAGAGTTTCGAGTGTGTGCATCTTGAGGTTTAGACTTCTGGAGTTGAGTAGCATTACTCTTAGTTTCTTATCCCTTGTGATACCTATGGAGGTGGGTTTGTCTTTTGAGCCTTGCCTAAAAAAGTCTCTATGGGGGTAGCAAGAGCCATTGCCAATATCCGAAAGCCCAGGGGTGACAGGTGCAAGCCGTCCCTAGCGAAGCATCGTGGCTTGTCGAGCATGTCATCCCAGGCTGACAGGCATTGGATCCCCATTGAATAACACCAACACTTAAGCCAGTTGTTGAAATTGATCATCTTGTCTTCATATTGTGGCATCATTCTTGGTGAGGGTAAGATGCTACTCAAGGTCAGGGTCATACCAGCCTGGGCTACATGCTCAGAGAGCTCCTCTATGTCTCTTTTCATGTAGTCCAGGGAGGTACATCTCAGGTCATTCACACCAGCATGGACAATGATTGAGTCATATTTGTAGTTGCCTTGGAGTGACCTGAGTGCTTGTGTTATGTGGCGGATCCTAGCGCCCGACAGGCAGCTCACCGTGACCTTCTCCTTGTTCAGCCTGGTGAGCGGGACGTCAGTGTGCCTGATGATAGAGTCACCTATTACAAGTGTATCATGTGTGTTGTTTAGCCTTAAGGGCTGTGACTGTTCGGCACACTGGCTTTGTGAGCTATGTGTTGCACGTGTTTTGTTTTGGGGTAGCGGTTGCTTGGGTGTCTGCTTTGGAGGTCTCTGCTGCTTAGGCAGATTTTTATTTAGAGCCTCCGAGTATATTTTTGAGTGTTTATGTGTTTGGTTTGCTGTCGTGGTAGGTCTGTGTGAGACTGGAATTGTAGTGAGTGTGGTTTCCTTATCCTCCTGACTGGTTTCGCCAGTACTGAGTTGAGAGAGCTTAGCCTCCAGTATGGCTATATGGTTGCATCTCTCACATGTGTTGGAATTTGTTGGGAGGAGGAGAGGGTTGTCTGTGTACATGAGGCAGTTGTAACATTGCCTCAAGATTCCCAGATTCAGCAGCTGGACCGGAGAGGAGATTGACAACTGACCTTTGGACATGCTAGAATAGTATTGGGAATTCCTTTATAATTGAAAAAAAGGGCCAATGGGGAATGAGGTACTCAAGGGGAGTTTGTGAGGGTGTAGTGCTTTTAATATTTTAGTGCTGACTTATATAATTGCTTTAGTGAGCAAGTGCCAGGTAACTTAAATGCAATGTGTTACAGGTAACTTAAATGCAAAAACGACAAACAGTAACTTTCTTTCAAGTGAAACAAGGAAATAAGTACAGTAAGCAATGCAGATATCACTAGGGATCCACACAAGCGCTGAAAAGCCACGTTTTAGGTGGAATTAGCGTTTCAGGGAAATAACAAGCAAACAAACAACAAGCATACAAATAAAGCTAGATTCAGCAGGCCTGGATCTAGTCTATACTACAGCAAACAAGGTGTACCAATTTCAGTAAGAAACAGTTCAAATATGCAGGCACTATAAGCCTTTAACCAGAAATTCCCAGCTCAGAAGGGCAGAGTCCAGCCTTTCCCCCCACAAGAGTGCAGACCATGAACCTTTTTAATGTAAAATAACTGGCCTGAAGCCCAAGTGCTTAAACCAGAACTAATACACTTTTAGAATAACAGACACTGAGCCCTCAATCAGCAGTTCACAACTTAGAAGGATGTAAGCTACCTGTCCTGCCACCACAGTGCAGGCCACAAACCTTCCTAATGTAAAACAACTGGTCTGAAGCCCAAGTGCTTAATCCAAAAGACTTAGAATGATAGCTACACTTTAATCAAGTTACTACCAACAGTAATAAATACAATTGAATACTTTAAAGAATGCCTGGATTAGTGCTCAAGTTATACAAACAAAGCTAGATTCAGCAGGCCTGGATCAAGTCTATGCTACAGCAAACAAGGTGTACCAATTTCAGTAAGAGGCAGTTCAAATATGCAGGCACTATAAGCCTTTAACCAGAAATTCCCAGCTCAGAAGGGCAGAGTCCAGCCTCTCCTCCCACAAGAGTGCAGACCACAAACCCTTTTAATGTAAAATAACTGGCCTGAAGCCCAAGTGCTTAAACCAGAATTAATACACTTTTAGAATAACAGACACTGAGCCCTCAATCAGCAGTTCCCAACTTAGAAGGATGCAAGCTACTTGTTCTGCCACTACAGTGCAGACCACAAACATTCTTAATGTAAAACAACTGGCCTGAAGCCCAAGTGCTTAAACCAGAATTAATACACTTTTAGAATAACAGACACTGAGCCCTCAATCAGCAGTTCCCAACTTAGAAGGATGTAAGCTACCTGTCCTGCCACCACAGTGCAGGCCACAAACCTTCCTAATGTAAAACAACTGGTCTGAAGCCCAAGTGCTTAATCCAAAAGACTTAGAGTGATAGCTACACTTTAATCAAGTCACTACCAAGCAGTAATAAATACAATTGAATACTTTAAAGAATGCCTGGATTAGTGCTCAAGTTATTCAAACAAAGCTAGATTCAGCAGGCCTGGATCTAGTCTATGCTACAGCAACCAAGGTGTACCAATTTCAGTAAGAAGCAGTTTAAATATGCAGGCACTATAAGCCTTTAACCAGAAATTCCCAGCTAGAAGGGCAGAGTCCAGCCTCTAATCCCACAAGAGTGCAGACCACAAACCCTTTTAATGTAAAATAACTGGCCTGAAGCCCAAGTGCTTAAAACAGAATTAATACACTTTTAGAATAACAGACACTGAGCCTTCAATCAGCAGTTCCCAACTTAGAAGGATGTAAGCTACCTGTCCTGCCACTACAGTGCAGACCACAAACCTTCCTAATATAAAACAACTGGTCTGAAGCCCAAGTGCTTAAACTAAAAGGCTTAGAATGAGTTACACCAAGCAGTAATAAATACAATTGTGTACTTTTAAGATGACACAAAAGCAAAATAAAGTAGGAAGAAACACAAATACAGTAAAAGCAGATAATTTTTTTTTTTGAGTGAGCAAATGAGATGGGCCCAGGAGTTACAGGACAGAAACAAGTGCAAATGCAGGCCTTCAAATCAGAAAGTTGAGAGAGATGGAAGACCGCCCAAACGGCCAATAACTACAAATTCTGGGCTAGAACCACTCCCTATGTGGTAGACAGGTTACCTAGTGCTTACCACTCCCACTGATAAGCTAGAAGGCTTCCCTCCGACACAGAAAGGCTTGGGGGCTCAGAAGCTTACAAATAGTCCTGGATACAGCAAATCTGTATCTGGAACACTAATTACAGGAAAGGTAGGAAACAGGCTTACAATTTTTTTTTCAGAAAAGTAGCAAAAACAGTAGTAAAAACAATTCACATGCAGTGCAAGCTGACACACTTGAATATGTAGCAATATTAGTCCACACACAGTTTAAAAAAATGTAATTAAATTAAAAAGGACTAAAAGCAAGTATAGAAAGGGTTTATTATGTAGAATGCTGTAAAGAGATGGGACTGGGGGAGTGTCCTAGATCAAATCTACAGTGGGGCGGGCACTGCAAAAGCCACCAAATTTAAACTACAACCAAGAACAAGGAGGGGGGTGGGGAAAAGTTTCAACAGAGATGTGAGGAATCAGAGTGCAAATTATAAAACCAAAAAAATATATACTGATCTCTGTATATTTGCAGAACACTAAGACAACAGATATCTAAGCAACAATTTAGCTCTATAATACAGAATAATACAGAAAAATATACTCAGCTCTATATATTTTCAGATAGACTTGTAAGGCTGTCTCTCAACACACAGGTTCCACTTTAAATGCAGACTGCTGCTATTAACAGTTCAAACTGTTATGTGTCTGTTAATGTGTATATGAAGGTATGTCACACTATGTATTGTCCATATACACCCATTACATCACCCATTAGCATACTATACATGCCTGGGGATGCTCTGCATGTAACATAACCTGGGACACACCTCACCCTAAATGCTGTGTGGTGAATGCAATGTAAGCCACACACTTCAGTATCACTGTATGTAAGCTTCTGAGCCCCCCAAGCCTTTCTGTGTTAGAGGGAAGCCTTCTAACTTATCAGTGGGAGTGGTAAGCACTAGGTAACCTGTCTACCACATAAGGAGTGGTTCTGGCCCAGAAATTGTAGTTATTGGCCATTTGGGCAATCTTTTCCATCTCTCTCAACTTTCTGATTTGATAGCCTGCATTTGCACTTGTTTCTGTCCTGTAACTTGTCTAGTGCAAATACAGATACTTAGTTTTAGCACTTAAATTTGCTTATTCATGCTCAGCACTTGTTCAGAACTTGTAAGCACTAAATAAGCTACTAATTACTATAGCAAACAGGAAAACAGTTTTTGTACTTACTTTTCTCACTTGCTTAGAGAAAAACAGCTCTTGTACTCACTTTTCTCACTTATCTAGAGGAAAATAGTTTTTTATTTGGGCATGTCCAAAGGTCAGCTTCCAGTGTTCTCTCCTGTCTATCTGATGAATATGGGCATCTTGAGGCAATGTAGAAATTACCTCATGTATACAGACAATCCTCTCCTCCTACCACCCAACACTACAACCTGTGAGAGATGCACTTATCTAGCCAAACTGGAGGTAAAGCTCTCTCCAGCCAAGACTGAACTTGACAGTCAAGAGGAGAAGGTAAACATTTGTACCACACCACACTCATCACATAGTCTCACTAAATCTACACCACCAAAATCCACACATACTAACACAAAAACATTCGCGGAGGCTCTCAATAATAATCTGTCTAAGCAACAGAGACTTCCAAAGCAGAAACACAAGCAACCTTCATCCCCCAACGCAACCCAAATGACACAGAGCCCGCAGACTCAGTGTGCCACTCAACCACAGACAATAAGGCAAAACAACGTACCCAGCACACTAGTCACAGGTGACTCTATAGTCAGGCACACTGATGTCCCACTCACCAGGCTAAACAAGGAGAAGGTTACTGTCAGCTGCCTGTCGGATGCCAGGATCTACCACATAACCCACGCACTCCGGTCACTCCACAAGTACAAATATGACTCTGTCATTGTCCATGTTAGTGTGAATGACCTGAGACATACCTCCCTGGACTACATGAAAAAAGACATGGAAGAGCTTTTCGATCTTGAAGCCCAGGCAGTTATGACCCTAGCCCTGAGTAGCATTCTGCCATTGCCCAGAATGATACCGCAGTAGAAGGACAAAATGATTGACTTCAGCAATTGGCTAAGCTTCTGGTGTCATTCTAAGGGGATCCAGTATGTGTCTGCTTGGGATGACATGGTCAACAGACCACAGTGCTTTGGCAGAGATGGCCTGCACCTGTCACCCTGGGATTCCGGATACTGGCTAAGGCTCTTGCCGCCCCTATAGTGCCTTTTTTAGGCAAGGTTCAAATGACAAATTCATCACCACAACAGAAACAGGCAAGCAAAAACTGAGGGTAATGCTACTCAATGCTAGAAGTCTAAATCTCAAAATGCACTCACTCGAGGCACTCCTTAAAATGGAGAACATCGATATCTGTGAAGTGACTGAGACCTGGTTCAAGGCTCCAGAAAGCACCCCTGCACTACCAGGCTATAACTTATACTACACTTTTCGGCCATGTAACCTGGACCGAAACACCAAAGGTGGAAGTGTGTCCATATTCATTAAGGATATCCACACCTCCAAGCTAGTTGCTCAGCATAATGCATCTGAGGTTATCCAAGTGCAACTAACTCTGGGCAAAACTGCAATCCAAATTGAAGCTTGCTACAGATCTCCCACCATGCCTCAGGATTCCCACTGCTTTTATCTTGATGTACTGGAAAATATTAGGGTTCAACCAAACACCCTAATAATGGGCGATTTCACTATTAACTGGGAAAACTACTCGTGTGCCAACTCCTTAGCTCAACGCTTTCTGGAATTCATAAACTCCAATGCCCTGGATCAACTTATCCACACCCCCACCAGGGGCAACAATATCCTAGACCTAGTCATTACCAACATGAGTGACTGATGTTCCACAACTGAAGTCAACTCCTCGTTGGTCCGATCCGACCATAAGCTAATCACCCTTGATATCCGCATCCTGCCCACACCCTCCATTAAGGAAACCACGGTAAAAAAATTCTCCAAAGCCAACTTCATGCTTCTTAAGACAGAAGTGGTGAACCTCATGACACCCATGCAGATGGACAATACAGTTTCAACTGCTGAATCCTACACAAATGCACTCTATAAGCACTTATACGAGTGCATGGATCATGCTATCCCAAACAGAACCAAGATGCTATCCTCCAAAAAAGGAAACCAATCTGGTGGTGCCCTGCCGTAAACAAACTGTACAACAGAAGGAAGAAACTGTTGCAAAAGAGTAAAATCCCATGAGTGGAGGAGCTCCCTGGTCAGCCTCAGTAAGAAGCTGAGATCCCTTATACGATCTTTCAAAGCTAGCTACGAAAACAAAATCACCACTAATTCTAAGGACAACCACAAAGCATTCTATAGCTATGTCAAGAATATCGATGACAACACCCAGATCTGCTCTGAGTTACAGCACAACGGTACAAAAATTACAGAACCAACTGATATTGCCACCGTCCTGGCAGATAGGTTCAGTGCTAACTTTACCCCCCTCACCACCTAAAGGGCCCATATCTATACAGGAAGAATGCAGAGTTCCTGTAATCACAACTACGCAGGTAAAAGCTGCACTCTCTAAAGCCAAAAACACAGCATCCATGGGACCGGACAACATCCCAGGCTTCGTTTTACACGTACTTCAGAATGAACTGGCTACCCACCTAAGCACCATGTTCAATAATAGCCTTGCATTAAGCTTTGTACCCACTGAATGGTGCACAGCAACAGTTATCCCACTCCACAAAGGGGGAGCCACCACTGATCCCAGGAACTATCACCCTATTAGCCTGATGAGCCTGGTCTGCAAGGCCATGCATATCATCATGGAACTCATAAACAAAGACAGTGGTAACCTCCAAACTCTGGATCCCACCCAGTTCGGGTTTGTGAAAGGCAAATCATGCCTCCTGAATCTGATCAACTTCTTTGCGGCAGTCACCAAAGTCGTAGATGAGGATAAGGTGGTTCACACAGCCTATCTTGACCTCGCCAAGGCTTTCGACAGCATTCCCCATTCTGGAATTATAGCTAAACTCACTAAACTAGGTATATATCCCTATGTCACAAGATGGGTTGCCAACTGGTTTACTGACAGAACCCACACTGTAAAAGTTGCAGACTCCAAATTTGACCTCAAATCAGTGACAAGTGGAGTACCACAGGGTTCAGTCCTGGGACCTCTCCTGTTTGGTCTCTACTTCTCTGAAGTACAGGCTAACACAGAAGGTGTCCGGTTAACGAAGTTCGCAGATGACTGCAAACTAGGAGCCATAGTCAAGTCCCCAAATGATATGGACATCCTACAGAAGGTCCTCGCTGAGACAGATGCCTGGTCTCAGAGCCATGGCCTCAAGCTCAATGCCGAAAAGTGCAGTATCATCCCCTTTAGTAAAAACTCTGTACCCATGAACTACCACATAGGCAGCAATCTACTTAACACTGAATGTGACCCAGGTGGACAGTAGTCTCTCCTTTGATAGTCACATCGCCACAGTAGTCAGGAAGTCCTTTTATGTGGCACACCTCATCATAAAAGGGTTCTCATCCAGGAAAAAAGAGGTCATTGTTCCCCTCTACTCAACACTCATTAGACCCATTATAGAGTACAATGCCCCTTTTGGAATGTACCTCACAAGACATCTGCAGCAGCTGGAAAGGCCACAGAAGTACCTCACAAAGAGGATTACTGGCCTCAAACAAATGCCCTACACTGACCATCTCAAAAAACTCCAGCTTTACTCCGTACATTATCGCCTACTCCAAGGTGATCTCTGCCTAACATATAAAGCTATGTCAAACCCAGAGCTGTTGGACATGCTACACCTAAAGAAATCCCAATCCCTCCGAGCTACTCTCTCTAGGGACCTAAACCTTGTCATCACAATAAACAGGACATGCTGGAGGGATAGATTCCTGTCCCAGAGACTTCCCATACTGTGGAACAGGCTACCCATCTATGTCAAGCAAAGTTCTTCATTTGCACTCTTCAAGAAAAATCTTGATGAGTGGATGGGAAATAGGAAATACACCCCGGGATCACTTCTGTGTCTCTGCTCGTCAGTGGCACAGGAAAATAACTTTCTTGGGTGGCGTAAGCCAGGGAACCTTGTTGTGTAGGGTTACATAGGCCCTTGGGCCGATAGCTTAGTACCTACCTATGAACCTATGAACTACATAGCTAGGTAGGGGTCTAGTCCCAGTGTTGCCAAGTAACAGTGTGTGTGTATGTTGATGGGTCTACATTAGGTTGCAGGGTATACACATCTCATGGGTCACCTGTCCATGTGGCACAGGCAACAACCATTTTAGTAACCTGTGACATGTGTTCAGCTGTACCTCAGGTATGTCACAGCCATGGTGTCACCACAGTGCCATACCCCGTTGTGGAATATGACTGCAGACCATCCTCATGTTAACACATGTACACCTACAACACAAATGGATAACATTATAGGGAGCGCAATCAACCAGTGTTGCTAACAGCTATAATGCATCATTGCTGGATGGCTACACTACCTGACATATATGCATTACACTTCACTCCTTACAATATGTTACACTGTAGTACTGTGGTAAACTGTAATACAGTCACCGTGTGCATCAGCACCATATTAGCCTGTCCCTGCATTGATGGTATGGATGACAGGGATGTGGCACAGGTATCATCATATGAACAGGGCATTCTTGTGGTGACACGTACACCTACAACACAAATGGAGAACATTATAGAGACCACAATCAGCCAGTGTTACTAACAGCTATAATGCATCATTGCTGGACGGCTACACTACCTGCCATATATGCATTACACTTTACTCCTTACAACATGTTACACTGCAGTACTGTGGTACACTGTAGTGCAGTCACTGTGTGCATCAGAACCATATTAGCCTGTCCCTGCATTGATGGCCTGGATGACAGGGATGTGGCACAAGTATCATCATTTCCACAGGGTGTGATGTTGGTTTGCCAGAGGCCGAGTGTGGGCCATACATTTGTAACCATGTGTGTGGGTGAGTGGTGTACTGTGGTGAGCTGGGCGTGGTGCTGTGGTGTGTGTAGGTATGGGGTTGCACTAGGTGTGTTTGTACAGTTTGTGGGTATGCATGCACACAGTTCTGCCTTGTGGCTGCCCTACACAGGTCTTTATGGACAGCTGCAGACCATACCTGGCAGGGTGTGCAGTTCACTGCCTCCGGCCACGGACATGTGGACTGTGCCTGTCAGGGGTTCCATGGGCACGTCCAGGTACAGGCCTCGATGTGCTACTCTCACCTGCTGATGACAAATGTCCACTGGTACCAGGCCCCTCCTGGGACTGACCAGGATGATGTGCACGTGGCCTGCTGCGGTGTGATGTGGGCAGCACCCTCCCGCACAGCTGGGGCTGATACTGCCTCTACAGGAGCCCCTTGGTGTCCTATCACATCCACGTTGACTGCCAGCTGTTGGTGTTGCTGGTTTACATCCATGCGGCCATCGCCGCACCTCCACCATATGTTGAAGCACGGACACACCACAGCCGATGAGGGCCATCATCTCACCATGCCTTCTATCCATGAGCTCGGTATAAGCATGGATGGCGCCAGACAGTTCACAGATGTTGTCACTTACACATGTGAGAGCAGCCCTCTGTAGCCTCAGGCTCTGTCTGGTGTAATGTTCCATACTGCCTGCGCCACCATGACAGCCTGAAACATGCGCCTGCTGGCACCAGCTATGTCGCATCTGCCAGGAGCATGATGTCCAGCGGCCCTACCATGAGCACCCTGGGACATCTACCTATGTGATGCCCTGCTGGACATCCGGCTATGCCTGCTGCGACTAGACACAATAGGCATGGTTACCACACTTTCCTGTGCACTGCCACCAAATGCCAGCTGTACCTATGCTATGGCCACTGATGATGGGGTATGTATAGGCACTGAAACTGTGTGCAACTGGGTTGGGGTTGCTAAAAGGGGGATGTGAAATGATGGAGCAGTGTTGGCCCCTGACAACCCCACCTGCACCTCAACAGTTCTATCATCATCTTTGATGTCTCTATGGACACCAAACATCAGATTGCATGCAGGAGGGACCCTGACCCACCTTGCTACATGTGGGGGAAAACAATAAACACACTTTAAAACCTGTACAGAATTGCCTACCAGTGCATACACACACACACACACACACACACACACACACACACACACACACACACACACACACACACACAGACACCTCCATAATACCTACCTCTCCATGGCTTTACAGACAGTCCCACGTATATGTCCATGTGGTACCCCATCCTGCATCACACTTGTTAACATACATACATTGATACCACTCATTAGCATATCAGTCATCTGAATGCCTACACAAGTGGTCACAACACAAGACCTGTTACTGCATTACCTGCCTGACCTATGTGTAGTGGTTTTAGATGGCCTCACTGCTGTTATTCGATATTCACCCTTTGTATGATTGGACATCATGAGCATGGCCCTTATATGTGTGGGCTAGAAGGTTCTATCCATAATATCACGCACTGGTGTGTCATGTGTATGTAGTGCTCAGTACATGCCAGATATGCTGCTCATTCAGCCCATCATGTGACAACTGTAATATTTGGATACACTCCCTGGTGTTGACTAGTACTTCCCCAATGTATCTGTAGTGCTGCATATGTGGGTTGTAGGTGACCTCTCTGCTGAATGTGATATTAAGGGGGTACCTGGTGTCTACCTTCCCTCTCGATGCCTGTTCCATGCTACAGACCATATTATGCTATCAGCTATCCTGTGATTACACACATGACAAATATTCCTGGTGTGTAATGTGGCAGTCCATGTACACGTACTGCATGATCCCAGAGGGAGGTACTGCTGTACGAACACCCCACAATCACACATGTGCATACATGGCCAGCCACACAAACGCACACACATGCACACAAGCATCCTACATGCACCAACCTCCCTCCACTTCACCTTAGTGACCCTACAGACAAACTAACTACCCGCCAGGATGCGCACACACACACACACACACACACACACACACACACACACACACACACACACACACACACACACACACAGGTGAGGTTGCACAATGATCGTACACACAGTCCTCCTATTACCCCTCTGTCAACATGCATAACACATGGTACCCAACAGCATGCAGTGCGGCTATAGTCAACCCATGATAGCAACAGTATACATGTGTGTGATGTATGTGCTGTGTCACTAAGTGAAGCCCCTTCCCCTGGATACCACTGCGCCCATGAACACTGTATTTCTGTGCACCTGTTCTACACCTTGCCATGTACTGTGCACCACACCTCACAGGTGTACAGCCCATTGCTGAATGTGTACTACTGTGTTGGTTATGACAGCATTAATGCTCACAGCCTTTATGTTTTCCAACAACACATACCTGGTATGATATGTGAACAGATGTCATCTGTGAATGCCTGATGTCTGATGCACAGCTCTAACCATCAACGGACTGTGTATGACCAATCCAATACTCTTACACTGAAAACCATCAGAGCATACCATGGCTATGGGGGGTGTACACACCCTTATTGATATGACGCACTTATCCTTGATCTGCCATGGGACCACATCACGCATATATTAGCAGTACATGAGCTCGATATGTGACATATGTCCTGTACTTTCACATGCAGTGTCTACGGAATGTGTTAGGTGTGCGGATGCTGACCATGATGCATACACACCATGTGGGCATATGTGTGCACACCCTTATCATGACGGTTTGTCGCACCTCTTGTTGAGTGTACTACAGCAGTCACTACTACTGGCAGGGGTACACCAGCGTGGGCCATCTGCATTTGCCACTGTATGTTCAGTCTTCCCTACACATATCCTCCTATTCTGCATGGTTGCAAGGTCTACTCATGTGCACATCCCTTGGTGTTCACACACTGCCATCACTATTGCTATGGGGGTAGGGTTATGGCTGCCACAGGTCCTGAACCTGACTATGTGCAGATACAGTCATTCTTAGCATCCATAGGATTCCTGCTGCATTCCACTGGTGTGTCATGCTGACACCCCACCCCCTCCTTCAGCCTTTTTGCAGATGCATGACAAGCAAGTAAGCCCTACACATGTGTGTCACTTTGCAGTGTCCCATACACTGAACACCACATGTTACAGCCTAGTCCCAGCTGATAATATGGACCACTGTAATGCCTTATGCCATAGTGTATCTCTGCAGCAGTTGCCATTGTCCTACAGGTATATACATTGGTGTTGCACTGTATATGGGTGTTGTTCCAAACATGTCCCTACTGTAGACCATGTCTCCTGCCATTATGTTACTCTCTGTGGGCTCATTCTGCAATGACAGGATGTTAGTTATGATGCAGGTGTCTGACATACCCTTCCAATACCCCATCATGGTCACCCCTGTGATGCTGTGCATTTCACAGCAACAACACATGCACATGTACAGCATGCATTCTGGGTAGGTGTGTTAGATGTGTGCATGGCATATACCATAGCCATTACATGCCCGGTGTACTGGCAAGCATCTACATGAACCATACTCACCAGCTACAGGCTGCTGCCTTGTTGGTATCCCCGAGGGACCTACATAAGAGGGTGAGAGATGCAAAGTCAATGGCCACAACTGTGACAGTGCTACAGGGTGGGTGCAGTGTTATAATACATCAACAGTACATTTCCACAATACTACCACATATGGATATCTGTTTATCACTACAATGCAGCAACAAAATATAGCTATCACATGCCAGATATGCATAATCTACCTGTACCGATGCAGATGTATATGCAACAGTGGTCTACAGATGTGCCCTGTGGCCTTACCTGTACACTCCTGGGCCAGTGTGTGGGTGGCACCCACCTCCACAAAGGTGTCTGGTGGTTGATGTGTGGCCAGACGGGCAGGTGCCACGAGGCTGGCCAGGAGCTCCTCCACACATGTCAGGGGGGATGGATGGCATGGCCCCCCCTGTGGCAAGGTGATCCCCCCGGACTGCAGCAGCACGCCAATGGGCATTGTGAAGCAGGTCAGAACAATAATGCCGGACCTGCTAATAACTGTGGTTGTGTAGTCTGACATCATTGACCCTGTGGACTAGGTTGTTCCACAGGGCGGTCCGCTCCTGATGATCATGGGCAGCCTGGCCAAACAAGGTTGCGTAGTAATGAATTTGTCCATCCAGCAGGATGTCATTTTCCGCTGATGAGTAAGCTGGCAGCCTTGAATGAGACATCGTGCCTGAAAGACATAAAGATGGACACAGGTGTGAGCAAGTCATGCAGCAAGGTTACCACAGTTCTTAATACACATCACTGTCACCCCCCCACCATATCAGCGACAACAAACCGTACACATATCTCAATAGGTATGGCTACAGCATACCTACCAGTGGGGCAGATATTGTACTGTACCACGCTTTGTGCAATGTGTTTGTAGCTTTGTTCCCTGTGTGGACACTATCATTGCTGGCCTGTTACAGACTATTCACCTGTATGCCATTGTTAGGGCCACAATGGTTCCATATATGCCTGTGGTATGCCTGCTATGTGTGTGTGCTGCACATCTGACATACTCTGTTATTGCGGTTATCTATGCATTCTGTTGGACATGTTCTTGGATAGTGTAGACAATTAACTACCAACATATGTTTTATAACAGTGACACAATAGCATGTACATGTACTATTGGCCAGCAGAACCACCTCTCCAAACTCATCTGCCCATGTTACCCATCCACATCACATGTGTGTCCAACCCTGGGGCCTCCTCATGTACTGGTCCAGCAATACCGTTAGGTGGAACCAACCCAGGGAATTTTTGTCCTCCCCGGGGGCACACACAAACATGTTCCTGTCCCCTGCAGTCAGGTCCAGGGTCTGTTCCATAACAGGCTCCAGAGACACATGTGGGATGTGCTACATCACTCAGAGGCACCCAGTACAAATTTGCAGTGCCAACATGCTCCTCCTGTTCAGCCTGCAGGCCAGGTACCTACAGGACATGGACTGCTGTTGTGAGTAGCAGTGGGTGGGAGGCTTGTTCCCATTGTGTCCATATTGGGGCCCATGGGACATCCACATCACAGACCACGCCCACCATCCAGGGTGTTTATCCACCACGTGTCACATACCACCCCTGTAGGTTGTCCTCTATACCTACCAAACCTGACCACCTCCACAACTATACCTGCCATACTTCCCCATATTCCCATTCAATAATTCACAGACAAGGGCAATGTGGTCCCAGCAAGGGGTTCACATGTGACATACCCATCCATGTTGCACACACAGTGACAGCTGTAAATATCTGTGTGTATGGCTATGTGTGCTGTTTCCTCGCACATAGCATGCAGCACTGTGGTAGTAATATAGGGGACATGTATTTACATACATATATGTTTGTGTGTATGTTTGTATATATGTAGACATGTGAATATAGGTGTATATCTATATATGTGTAGATATATGTGTTGTTGTATATATGTGCTCGTATATATGTGCTCATATATATGTCTACACATGGGTATCTGTATATTTGTGGACATACATGTAGACATACATATATATATATATATATATATATATATATATATATATATATATATATATATATATATATATATATATATATATATATATATATATATATATATATATATATATATATATATATTCTAAAGACATGCATCTGGAGCATTTCTCCCCAGGCCTCTGCTAAAAACAGGCTCTATGGAGCCTAGTAGGACTTACCCAGTCAACAAATGTTAAATTAATAAATAAATAAATATATATTTTTATATATTATATATGTGTACATATATACACATATGCATATCTATATGTGGGGTACATTCAGACATGAGGTCCACAATCTCACAACACCTTCCTGCACAGCTGCACTGTTCTGCCTTGCTACAACACAGACAGGTGCCACATATGGACACAGCCTGACATTAGGGGGGTGTATGTAGGGCCAGATTTCAGGTAACCCTATTACACACCTATGACATTCCTGCATGCTACAATAGAGATTAACCTGCGTATCCTGCAAGGGGTGGGCTGTGGATGCCATGTGTCCATCATAATGGCATTATTTCCACCACCAGCTGTTGGCCACTTGATATACATATTTCCCATTACACAACACACACTATGATGGCTTACATCTTATCAGTCAGTGCTGCTCTGCACAGTTGTGGGGTATGGCCCACTACCCAGGGACGGACTCTATTGTCCTTAGCAGTTGTTCAGCTGAACATCATTACAACAACACCTGAAGGCACATATAAAGCATTCCACATAATCTAGCTCATTATTATGGACCAAGTACTACGGTCAGTTACATACATATATACTTCACATACCTGTTCTGGGACTGCAGACTCTTCTAGAGTGTTTTCTATTTTTCTTTTTGTTTTCCTTATATGCGCTCTCTTTTCTCTCTCACTCTCACTATCTCTCCAGTAAATGGAATGAACTGCTTTGCATAGATTGCAGCATAGAATTTGTAGGTGATGCACATGATCAGGTGATGGCCTCTGCACCAATCAGTGTCTTCCACTTGCTACCTGCATACAGCATGCTGTGTAGTACTTCCAATTACCAATGTTATGGCAACCAACTACTATAATTCCCTACATCATGTGGGCGTGGTTCCTTTACCTTTCCTGTATGATGGACATCCTTCCTGTGTGTGGGCATCAGTGTTACACACAAAAGGTAGCAATGCCTCTTACAGGAGAACCTGCACACTCAGGCCAGATACATATTTGTAGGAGGTTCCAGAACTACAGAAAGAGTGTGAGTAGTGTTGCTGTATGCATTGTATCGCACCGGTGTTACAGGGTTTGTGTGTACATACTAGTTTAACTTGGAATGCAGTCTGTCTGCATAGCTCTCATCTGTGGGCCTATCCTCTTGATGACCAGAGGTGTGCCTGTTATGTTTTGTCTGTCCATCACACAGGTCTTGTGTCGGATATATCACTGGCAGTGTGTGTGTTGAGTGCTATCAGTACATGGCTACATCCATTTCTGTTTCTAACTTCATATTCCTGACTATGGGTATGTTGCAGACTATCCTGTAACACCAGCGACTTACTTAGTGTATGACAACAGTTTTAAACATATTGGCCTGTGTTCTAGTCTCTGTTCTCCACCTACATACCAGGCTTTGCACATATGACATGCTGTCAGGGGTTGTTCTGTAGTGGGCTTTGAGTATGTCATGCTGCCATTCCTGCCATCATTCCACTACTGTTGTGTCCCCCACACATACTGTGGGGTTGGGGCCATATATGGGTGGGCTTCACCTATGCAATACATGTGTGCCCTTATGCACTCCAGAGGACAGTGTATGTAACAGTGGTATATGGCCCTGTATTATTGAGTCTTGGGGGGATGCACCATAACTAACCTAGGTTGTTACAACATGTGAGTGTATCAGGGGTTAGCTGCCTTAAGATATCTGGATATACATTACCATACAATCTACCTTGGGTAAATGCAGGCCTACTGCCTCCTGCCATTCAGACTGTTCTGTTTGTCAGTGTGATTGTGATGGTGTCAGTTATGCCTTGTTATGTAATAGATACATCCCATTGTGTCAGCTGAGGTCTTTATCCCCTAGGGATTGTGTACAGAGTGTAGATTGAGGCTGCTGGACTATACATCTGCATTACTTACAGTTGATTGTTTGGTATCCTGTGGCCCAGTCTGTCTTTACTATTGCAGTACTTGAAGGCCTCGGCCTGGACAGCAACATATGTTAACCTTTCCAGACTACTGTATTAGTATAACTGTTTCACAGTTGCATTACTCTATTTATATGGATGTCAATGTCTAAACAGCTATATGACATGGCATATACAAATGTAATAGTACACAAATAAAGCTTTCCCATGTATGCAAACCGGTGTGTGGTGTTTTATATTTTGACCTCTCTGTGGGTATATGTTGCAGGCAACAAGTTTCATTTGTATGGGTGGCTCATACAGTCTCCAGTTAGTTAGGTGGTAACTGTAGGCATTGTGGCTGTTCCCTATTGTAGGCACCTTCTACATATGTATCTTCCTATACATATCTGTGTGTGTGTATATGTAGTTACATATATATAATCTATATATATATATATATATATATATATATATATATATATATATATATATATATCTGCATATATGTGTCTGTGTATATGTATCCTACTGATGTTGATTGCTTCCACATTGTACATTCCCTATGGGAGCCAGACTGTACTGCATGATATGTTACTGATACCAGCCTGACATTATACAGGTGGGATGGAGTACTGTTAACATCTTGTGCCCATGTCGTGTTAGGTCCTGTTTATGGGATACGCAACTGTTGGTAGTGTATTGCAGGGCAGACGTGTTTGGCTGTGGGGCGGGGGATACCTTTCATACAAGACGTATTTTGTTTGTTGCCTCTCAACCCCATTAACGGTGCATGTAAACATATATGTTTTTGTTACGTTCCCATTTTTATCTGCAGATGTATGTCTGTAAATACCTACATATATATATATATATATATATATATATATATATATATATATATACATATAGATGTAGACATATATATCTATAGATGTATGCATATGTATATATGTTGTGTTTTATATATATATATATATATATATATATATATATATATATATATATATGTATATATATATATATATATATGTATATATATATATATATATATATATATCTACATATATAGATATGTGTATATCTATTTAGATATTAATATATGTACACACACATTTCCTGTGCTGTGGAATGACTGGGCTGGATGATATGTTTGTGAAAACATCAGGGGTATGTGTATCTGACATGGCTTAGTGGCAAATCACTTTGGCTATGATGTGCAGGGTCTTGGGTTTGAGTCTTGCAGATGCTGTTTATTTTGTTGCTGGGCAAAAGAAGGGCCATTGGATGCAGAGAGATTAAGGCACTTTTAAGCAGTTGTAAGCGGGTTTGCATGGAGGTAAGCACTGCTAACTTCCGGTTACAGTTTCTTATACTCAGCTTCTAAATTGTTTAATTTGTGTAGGCATTGCTTACCCCCGCGCAAACAGGCTTAAACCCGCTTACTGCTGCTTAAAAGTGCTTACTCCCACTCCCCCCAAGCTAAATTCTTTAAAAGAAAAGAAAAAATGGTTGATAGGAAAGTGGTGAAAAAGGGGTACAAAGAGGGAAAGACAGTAGGGTAAATAGCTAAGGATGTGCAGGAGGGTGTAGGGGAAGGTCCATAGCTGCCCATTTCTGCTACAGCAACAACTGTGCATATACACTGACTTTGGGGGTAGATTTGGACACTCAAACACTTGAGAGAGGTGCAAGGACAACATTAATATGGACATGTGTGCGAAATGGACAGCTATGTATGGGGTGATATTTTTTTTTTCGGGAACAGATTGCTCCCTTTTTTTTTTCAGGTGAGAGTGGGATGTTGGGGAGGGATAGTAGGTATATTTGGGGAGGTAGGTTGTGTAGTTTAACAGACAAGACAAACAAGACGCATACAGGGGCGGTATATGACCCATGTGAGGGGTAAAGACCTTGATGGGGACGGGTGTTGGGAAATCGGAAGCCCATGAGCCGCCTAGTGAAAACAGTGGGACTGAGATCCCCACCCATGGACAGTCACCACTGCACCTTCACAGCCCCGAAGGTGGCTGTGCTGGGGGCTGAGTCAGAAAGCCAGGCTGACCCTCTAGTCACGACATGCGGCCCTCAAGCTGACGTATAAGATCTCTAAACTGCTAATGGAGCTCTCTACGCACCATGACCCAGGCCTGGCGATGGGTGACAGGTTCCTGTCTCCACCCACTCCTGGGGGGGCTGAGCCCCATCCCCTGAGGCAGTTCCAACCGAAGGTGGTGCAGGACCAACGGACGAGGAGGTCCCGTGTTGGGCCCCAGACATGCTAGTGCCCGGTGCCACGGCCAGCTGAGGTGGGTCCGCTGAGACCCGCATTCCCATACGTGCTATGGTGTTTATGGTGTATCAACATATGTGGGTTAGTAATAGTCAACACATTCCAGGGTTAGGTATAACAGCATGCATATATATTCCCATTACCCAGACACCAGATACGTAATAGTTGCATAGCAAATGGAACACATGCATATATGGGACCACAGTGGTAATAACAACGGTATGAGGTACATTGATGGCCCATGCCACCAGTGTTGGAGTATTTCAATATAGCACATGCATGGAAACAGATTTAAATCATTTTCAACTAGTAGGACATACGTCCCAACAGAAGACTGAAGTCATTACATACCAGTTGAGGTGGATATGTAGTTTGTTGTTGGAGATATGGTGGGGGAGAGAGAAAGATGTCAATTAACAACTAGTATATTCCTGTAGTCCACATTACTTTCCTAGTCAGTGCTGTTATCTGTACCTTACAAGTATTACTACACTACCCTATAGCCTTAGTTTGGACAGTGATATGGCTGTCATCATCTTTATAATGAACTGGTTTTACCTGCAGTATGCACCTCTTACCTGGTATGCCTGTGGAGGAAATGTCTGTTAACACTAACTAACTGTTTCTACACATACTCCCAGATTCCAGGTTGATGTTGTACACATAGCTGTCCATCTCTTTCTGCACAGACTCTGGCCATGTCTTGACCACATGCAGGTGAACCGGGACTTATCTAGACTGTTGCCCTCTTCAACCTTTAGTGACTTACCACACTCTTATACAGGCTTTCCTACACAGTTATATTGTGTAGCACAGTGTGGGTGACAGTGATCAGTGATACCTTATTATTCAGAGCAACTGCAACACTCATAATTCCATACAATACCAGAGTAAACAGTACCAGTACAGTGTATCAAGCTTTTTATTTCTCGGCACCGTGTTCGTATCCGACGTACCTGTGGGAGAAATGTTTGTTAGCACTACCTGAATGTTGCCACACAAAGTACCAGATTACACATTAGTATTATGCACATACATCTCACTCTTTTACTGTACACACTCTGGTCACAACTTGACAACATGGGGGTGTAAATAGGACATACTTGGCTTATTACTCTCATAGTTTCAGGAGTTGCTAGAGTGACAGGTTTGTTCTCATAGATGTGTGACAATCATTTGTATTCCCTGTTTGCTGCCTAAACATCTGGGATCATCTCACAGACTTCCCAGCAGGACAGGGTGACAGGCAGCAGATATGGGCCCATATACTGGACACTCTGATCTTATCTGTACAGTTATGGAGTATGATTCTGTATGCAGCCTACTTCCACTCCTAGGATTTAGACCATGGCTGTGTCTGCCACAACTTAAACAGTGTCCATCAGAGTTGTGTGTGTTATATGTATATTGCTGTATATCTCCTATCTGCTTTCTGTCTTATAATTTTCCTGTGGTTTTGCATTCTGACCTTGTATTACAACACTTTTTCCTAGACAGTTATATTTTGTAGGCCAGTGTGGGCGACAGTGATGAGTAATACCTTATTATTCAGCGCAACTGCATCATTCACAATCCCATACAATACCAAAGTAAACAGTACCAGTACAGGGTATCATTCTTGTATTTCTAAGCACAGTGTTGTTATCTGACAGACCTGTGGGAGAAATATTTGTTAGCACTACCTGAATGTTGCCACACACAGTACCAGATTCCACAGTACTATTATGCACATACATCTCACTCTGTTACTGTACACACTCTGGCCACAGCTTGACAACATGGGGGTGTAAATGGGACATACATGGCTTCTTACTCTCATGAGGTTTTGGGGAGTTGCTAGTGTGCCAGCTTTGTTCTCATAGATGTGTGTCAATCAGTTGTATTTCCTGTTTACTGTCTATACATCTAGGATCATCCCACTGATTTCTCTGGGGGACAGGTTGACAGGCAACAGATGTGGGACACTTTACTGGACATTCTGGGCATATCTGTACAGTTGTGGGGTATGATTCTGTATGCAGACTACTACCACTGCCTGGATTCGAACCATGGCTGTGTGTGCTAAAAATACAACAGTTCACATCTCAGTTGCATGAGCTATTCAGATTTTGTTGTCTGCCTTTTCACTGTTTCTATGTATCTCTCAGTTGTACTAAATGGCCTCTGGGGATTACACCAGTCATAAACAGGCATTCCTACACATTCTATTTATGGTGTACAGTGTGGGTAACAGTGATTAATACAACATTACTATTACGTGATTGCAAATCTACATTGCCATATGATACCAGAGTATACACATGCAGTCCAGCAGTTAGACCTTTATTGTCAGGCTATTACATTTTTATTTACATACAAACTATGTGAGATTCTTCCTGCCATATTCGCTGGTGTATGCAGTACTTTCTTTAAACAATACAGGTTTTAGACAGGCAATTAATTTACTAATACTTTTAGATTTATTTCCTATGAGAGGACATGCAAGAGTATTACTGACCTGCCTCACATTGCAACCTCTCCAGGCGGCTTCCTGGACCTCCTAGCTGTGGAGGACATAAGAGGAATATTTAGCCATACCTATCCATGATATACATGAGCTAGAAATTATTACACACATAATGGAGTGATACGGACAGCTGGGACAGCCCCTGCCATTCTAGCCTCTTGGATCCACTGATCCAAGAGGTTCCCCCTTACGCCGCTTCAGGTTGGTATAGTGATGCCTGTCCTGCTCACCAGTTTGGGGTATGCCAGTGGCACTGATGAGGTCACGGGCAAGACAGTCCCAGGCTTCCGCCTTATATTGGGAACCCTGGTACTGGCCCTGCAGCAGTTTCTGCTCATGGTCTTTGACAAGGAGTCCTGCCATGACTCTGGACTCCTGGATGCACCAGCGCTGCACCTGGAAGTGCATACCTTCTCCCCTTTCTGCCATTGTGCCTGCAAGGGGAAGCTACAACCAGTTATGAGATGTGTTCCCGCCTGTTGGGTTTAAGTAGGGCTGATTTCCTGCACTTTTCCGTGATTGGCCAGTTTTGAAAAGGCTAGGCTATGGGCAAACCTGCTTACCTAAGGTTGGCATTGTTTAAAGAGGTATACCACTGGGCACATTGAGTTAGCTGGCCTACACATTGCTTACACCTCCTAAGCTGGCCTGTGCAATGCTTAGTATTGCTTACATTAGACTTTGCATTATATTTTCTTTTTGGCATTGATTTATTATATATTACATCTTTTATATATATATATATATATATATATATATATATATATATATATGCGTGATATCCATGATTCATGTGTACGTACACTGTATGGGATCCTTGTGTTTTATTGGGGACTTCAACACTCTATTACAATTACACCTAACATCTGGGCTTACTGCTGTACTCCATTTCACATATTTATGTTATGTAGTAGGTTATAGAACATATGACTGTACAGTGATTTCTTTCACAGGTTCAGTTTTATTTTACTATAGTAAGGACTTGTTTGGTGATACCTCATTCTTCCGTACTGCTCTGATGGCCTGGTGGTTAACCACTGTGCCTATAGTGTATAGGGTCCTGGGTTCAAGACCTGCAAGTTTATTTTGTTGCTGGGCAGAACAAGGGCCGTTGGATACAGAGTGATTAAGGCACGTTTGAGCAGTTGTAAGCAGGTTTGCGCAGGTTTGCACGAAGGTAAGCAATGCTAACCTCCGGTTAAATATGCTTACAGAGAGTTTGTTTCAATACTGCTTAATCTGTGCGCGCATTGCTTACCCCTGCTTAAATGGGCTTAAACTCGCTTACTAGTGCTTAAATATGCTTTCTACTGCTTATTGGTGCTTACACTTGCTTACTAGTGCTTACTCCCACTTACAACTGCATTGATTTAGACAGTAATATCTAATGGCTCTTGGGAAGGTGGGGGGTTTGGAAGCTGTATGGAGTCATCATTCATTACACATTTTTCCTTCCATTTGTATCCATGATTCTTGTGTAAATATACTGTATAGGGCACATGTGCTTATCTGTGGACTTTGCAACATTATGACACTGACACCTCACATCTGCATTTAATGCAGTACTCCAGTTCACAAATATGTTATTTAGTAGGTTATGCAACTAAAATATTGGTCATAACATGAATTGCCATGGAAAATGGAATGTGCTGCAGTGGGACCCAAACCGTGAATGCCTGGTCATAAGGCACATGCTCTGCCCACTACACTATTGCTGTACTGCTTCATTTGGATATATCTTCCTTGTTATCCTCTTCTGCCATTTATGCTGCATTAACCGTATCTAAGCGATGGGCAAACCTGTGCACCTACGGTTAGCTTTAATTGGATTCATAATAAAAAAAAGGTTTGTTTATTTGATTTATATTTACTATTGCTGTTGTACATGTGGGGGGGAATGTTGCTGGGGATATGCAGACACCTATGAGTGGTTTCGCTCATTCCTTTGGCCTTTCTGCTGTTCTTCATTGCGGGGGCATATATATTCTGAAAGCTCTGCTCTCAGACCTGCCCCCTGCACTCTTACACACTCCGTGTAAGATTAGGAGCTCTGTGTCTTCATTAATATGCATGGTGCACTGCTGTCCTGCCCCTAAATGGCCACTTCTGTGCAGGACTAAGCTAGTTCTGCATGAAAGATTAGTAAATCCGGGGGATTATTCTGTAATAAAAGCTAACTGCTGTTGCTTTGGACTGAACCCACACATACAGCTATGTTGATTTACACATTGCCAAATGCAGTAATCAAAAGCTCTCTCTCTCTCTCTATATATATATATATATATATATATATATATATATATATATATATATATATGAGAAGTATGCCTACTCTGTTTATATGTCTCAAGCTCATATGGACTGATGCCCTGAAATTTATTAAAAATTAACTAAAAATCTGATATATTATGATTTTACTTACATTCATACCTGAGACATACTTATCCCATGTCTCTGCAGTGAGCCAGTCACGCCTGATGCACCTCCCTATTTACATTTCTTCAGCAGATGTACCAAACAGAAAACAGAAAAAAAAAGATAATGAAAAAGTGTATGTCTTGCCAATCTGTGGTACTGTATTGGCTGGTGAAGGGCCACTTTACTTACACAACTCGGGGTGTGTGCAGTTGTATATTCTGCCTCCCATCAGTTCAGGAGGTAATATTGGTGGCTGTTTATGTCACTATAATGGTGATAACATTGTTCACATGGAACCTAGTTGGACTGGTGACAGCCTTGGCCAAGCTATTCCTTGGGTTTGTACTGAAACCTGGTATAGTTCTCCTGCAGAAGCCTACAGTTGTATTGCTTTAGAGGACTGCCAAAAAGGTCTTGGACTCCTCCTGACACCACCTTTGGACTCTAAATGTAGCACCACCCTCATCTTTGTCTGCCATGTCTTCTGAAAAACATCTGGAAATATGGCAGGGAACTGGCACTCAGTTCAGATCTCACATGTACCAACTTGTTCATAATGAAAGACAACCTTGACAACTGCATTTGTGTGATAGAAGGTAGCATATGGTCTGGCAGTGACATTGGGTATGATTGTTTCAAACTATACTGCAGGTATGATATATGGCAGTGAGGCTTGGCCATGTGTGATACTCAGTGTATTTAGACATGCTCTACTGTAAACTGCTCAAATGCTTTTTGCTGATGATATCTGATTTACATTTGAAATGATATAGTGTCACCTCTGGCCATGCTCTCTGGTATGGTGGGTGGTAACCATACAGATATTCTTGTGATACACTGATATGACATGACATTTTCTAGGATGTTGGTATTACTATGTGTTGGTAATGCATATAGTCATATAAATTGGGACAAAATGGGTTGGCACGACATACATTTTAAAAACTGTGACTGATATCACCTGGGAATTGAAACCATGGACAAAAAGAAAGCCAAACACTTTTTTTTTTGTTTAACTGATAATGCTACAGGAGAACTAACATATTAGTGTGTAAGTTGAGATGTAAGAATTTCAACGAGTGGATATCTAATTATAACAAGCCTGTATGTGTTTGACTTTATGTTACTAGAAGCCACTTTTATTGCTGTAAAGCAATTTCCTTTGTCTTGATCTGAATGAGTTCAGTAAAACATGTTGAGGAACAAGCCATACATACTTTATCTGACATACTGTCCTACATACCTAATAATGATGTCTGTGTTGAGTCATACTTTATTCCAATAACTATAGTTAAAAGTATGCATATGCAAGTATATCTTAAATTAACAATGACAATTGCTATGCTTAACACACTTCACACACAGTATAATTGTTATTTAGCATTCATCACACATAGTGCATTGCAATTTTCTGTTGCAACTAGACAGTTGTGTTTCATGTTCAATTACTACTAAAAATCTGTGACAATAGTTAATCTGATACCCTCAGTAAAATTATCTATAATATATATTGAGCCCTGTATTACCTCTGCTGTTATTCACAATTTACTGTATTAATACTTTGAGCCACAGAGAAAGTTACATAATGGGTGCATTTTCTTCATTCAGTATTGTCCACAGTGCTGATGAAATTGCAATGGTGCCAGTCAAATTTGTGCTGCTGATGGCATCCCAAATCAAATGTTTCAGTTTTTGCCTTCAGAAATAACTATTGCTCATTGTAGTGACCACAGACAGTCAACAGTGTGCATTATCAAGCTTTGCTCAAAGGCAGAAGATTAAGAAAAGGATAAAAACAAGCAGATTTATTCAAGTGGTAGATATCTAAAATAACCAGCATTAAACCAAGCACATGTGGTATTACCCTGACACATTAATTCTTTTAACAGTGTTTGCCACACAACAGCTTGCATTTCTCTTGCACATTGTCATGATTTCATGTAATGGCACATTTTCTGGATGGGGCCACACAGGACATTACATAAGTTCAGTTTGTACACGGTATATACAAGTAAGAATTACACCTTTTTAAAGGAAATGTATTACTGTCATGATTACTAGTTCTGACATATTTGAAATAATTTGGATTAATTATCCATGTTTCCACATAATCTTTTTGATTTTATTTCCTCAAACTGTGATTAATGTCATATTTGTTACATCATGCATACAACTGTGGTATTACTAACAATAATAGTTCAGGTTCCAACACAAAAACATTTGTGCAACTGTGAATATAAACTTCAAAATATCAGACACTGGAATCAAACCTATATTACTGGTCCTGTTACTCATTTCCTACATTGAGACACAGAAAAAGTAACGTAACAGGTGTTTCTTTGGCACCCAGTAGTGTAATCTCAAACTTTATCCTAAGTTTATTCTTCCTAGCATGCCCTCTTCAAGTCTACATTAAACTGGCAAGAGTGTTTAATACTTAATTATTCATACAGTACTGCTAATGCATCACACCTGCAAGCCTTGAGCTAGCCCGTCTCAGCAGCTTCTCTTGTTCTGCTTTTTCATGTGCATTGGAATCATGCAGGGCTTTACACAATTTGTACCTGCCCTACACTTTCAGCAGATTGAGTGATTCATGATTGATGATGTGCTGATACCTGATTTACACATTTACTCTATCCAGAGGTTAATGTACACTGGATGGCGCAGTGGTGCAGCGGTTGTGTGGTCGCCTTACAGCAAGAGGTTCTCTGGTTCGATTCTTGGCTGGGGTGCCTTTTGTGCATGTCCTCCCTGCATTCCTGTGGTTTTCCTCCAGGTGCTCCGGTTTCCTCTCACGTTACAAAGAAAAGCATCTGGAGCGTTTCTTCCTGGGCCTCTACTGAAAATTGGCTTTGTTTCAAGTTAGACTTTCCCAGTAAACAAATGTTAAATAAATAAATAATAAATATATATATAAGTACAACCTGGGGCTAAGGAACTTGAATCATAATAAGGAAGACTGCTTGGATTCACCAGCTTGAGATACTGCTGTTGATTGCTACATTTGCATTACTGTTGGTGAACTTTAGTCGAAATCCTGTAAAGATATATAGTGTTCTTTACAAGTAATACTTACACAGTTATGATGTTATTATTTTTCCTAGAAAACTGAGTAATGTCAGCACTTTGCCTATTTATGTTGGTAGAGAAGGTATAGCAGTTACTATTGGAATGATCCTCCTCTAGTGTTACTTGGCTTTATAGGAATATTATCTGAAGAAGTGGACACATTTAAGAACTTTTATTGGAAGTAGCAATGTGAAAGTTACTTTTTAGCAAATATTCTGTGGTGAAGCTGTTGTATATGCCTGACATAAACAACTGTTACTCATTAGAAGTTTTTTTTCTTGACATTTGTGTTTACTGGTATAGGGTGGGAGAATGCTTGTTTCACAGGGGGTCTTTGATTTTCATTACCTAACTACTATCCACAATTTGCAAGTTTCCTTTTGGGAGGAGAGTTTAATGGTTACTATTAAAAAGGATTACTGACTTGTATCACATATAAACGTTTTGTTCTGCCCACATGTTCTTAGTATTATTAACAGATATCTGAAATATGGAAAGCAAATATTTTTAAAATTGTCATTTCCTTCACTTTATTCATTGATAGTACTGTTATATATTCCAGAATATCACATATATTTACTCTTATTCAGGTCTCTTATTGCAAGTGGGGGGATTTACAGTTATTTTTTAAATGTGTGTATTCATATACATCAGTTATATACATGTTTTAACAATGTCTACATAAGTGCATATTTGTTTTCAAGCCAGCCGTCTGGATCACGTAAACCTGCATTCTCAGATGGTGAGAATGAGTTTATAGTGCAGGCCTTCCATCAACACGGTTCACATCTCTTACTGAAAGTTTTAGCTGACAAGCCCTTCCATGACCATATCTGGCGGCAGGTTGCCATGTCTATGACTACAACACCATAAGACATCAGGCCAGTGACATGATCACCAAAGCCAAAAAAAAAAGCCAGTGCTACAACTCAGGAACATAGAGCTACTAGTGGTGGTCATGCTACTGAACCACCACTTACTGAGACAGAGGATTTCTTGTCCGTTGTAAGAGATCCAGGCAGCTCATCAGGGTTTCCCAGTGTTTTGCTAGACATAGGTGCAAAGGTTGAAGACAACCAAAGGGTATCTACTACCTCTGCTCCGGGTATCCCATCTGTATATGTATATGTCTATGTGTATATACATATATATATATATATATATATATATATATATATATATATATATATATATATATATATATACACACACACACACACACACACACACACACACACACACACACACATAGGGAGACTAGAGATATATTTTATAAACATTTTTTAGTTTTATAAGTAGGGTTGTCTTTCATGTGTTGTCTACTGTTTTGTGCTTCTTATACCTCTATCCCTCTCCATTTTGTCTGTCTATTCACATTGGGCACTGAGGTGCCACAGCCACCTGCAACTGGTATGAGCATACATTTTTTAGTTGTAGTCATCTATATAAGTATAACTGTGGTGGTGGTGCTGCGGTAGCGTTGTCACCGCACAGTAAAACAATGTCCTGTTCGATTCTCAGCTAGAGCGTCTTCTGTGTGGAGAAATGCGTGAATGGACGTACCTTCATTGAAGGTTGTGCATCAGGGCCGGCAACTCGGCACTTAAAAATCTACTGCCAGTCATTAGCAGACCGGAGTTCCGCTGTGGCGACCCCTAACCGGGAAAAGCCGAAAGACACAACATTCATCTATATAAGTGATTGCTAAGTTTACCTTAATGACATTTTTATTTGCACTTGCATCTAGTATTGCTTAATTCAGGGTTATGTATCATAAGTCTGATAATTCTTTTCTTGCATTTTTCCTTTTGTTGTTTTTATTGCTATAACCATGAGTGAGCCTGCCACTGGCACTGTGGAGCTCCCTACTGCCTGTTGGAGTAACAGCAGCCTCTGGTCTTGATGGTGGTAATAAAGAGGCACAATCTGGGTTAGCAGAGTGTCAGTCTGACACTGAAGTTGTGGTTTCCACATCCTCTCCCCAAAGTTTGGACAAAGTTAGTATGCCTATACATACCTATGACACAAAACCCACTTGGATAGACCAGGCTGAGGGTAACATGGTTGATGAGGGTAGTGTGGTTACTGCAGTTGCAGACCTGGCAGAATCTCCTCTTGGCCATCTTAAGGGTGAAGTACCAAACTGGGTGTCTGTAGATGTGCTCAGAGGAGACATGCTTTCCACCCTCCCCCTTATGCTGGTGTGTCAGTAGGTGCCATCCAATGTATGTGTAGACCATAGTGGAGATACAGAGAAGTTCCATCAAAACCTCAGAAGAGATAGTCAGAATGCATGTAGTGCATTCTGATATGTGAGACTGCCTGAACTGTGTAGGTGAGTCCTTGGACCGGAGGAAAGACACACTGGATCATGCAGTCAGTAGTGAAATGTCTGCTGGGGGATGGTAGCCATCCATATGGTCAAGGAGCCACTACATTGTCAGGTGTTAACTAATGTGGCCATGATAGATCCCGACCCCACAATGGCACTTCTTCCACTGCTCCATCACAATTGAGTTATCCACACATGGTTGTGGTCATGGGCCTAGTCATGATGATAGCTCATCCAGCAGACATCACTTACATTTAGCTAGCACCCTGATATCTAGCCAGGGACATGCAACTAGTAGTGCAACTCCTAACAAAGGAAGTTTATGTGGTTTGGGTGGTAGTAGTGAACTGAATCCACTACCAAGCATGTCTCACACCTGTCTAGGATGGCAGAGTGTAGTATTAGCACAAGTTCTTTGATTGTGTTCTCGCAGACTCATACACAGTACACCTCACATTGGCCATGCCACCACACACTCTCACACACACACACACACACACACACACACACACACACACACACACACACACACACACACACACACACACACACACACACTTCCTTGGTATTAGGCTTGCCCTTCTGTAACCCCCCACCCCACCCTATGCAAGTGATGACGACTATGCCCTACTCTTTGCACATTTATTTGTGGCATATTTTTGTTTGTGTCAGATCCGCATTGAATAGCTGATGCTTGCTTATAGGTTCATAGGTTCATAGGTAGGTACTAGGCTATTGGCCCTAGGGCCTATATAAGCCTAGCCAAATGGTACCCTGGCTTTTGCCACCCAAGAAAATTATTTTCTTGTGCCCCTGTCAAGCAGAGCCACAGAAGTGATCCCCGGGGTGAATTTCCTATCTCCCTCCAATCATCAAGATTTTTCTTGAAGAGTGCTAATGAGGAGCTTTGTTTGATATAGATAGATAGTTTGTTCCAGAGTATGGGAAGTCTCTGGGACAGGAATCTATCCCTCCAGCATGTTCTGTTTATTGTGGTGACAAGGTTTGGGTCCCTAGAGAGTGTAGCTCGGAGGGATTGGGATTTCTTTAAGTGGAGCATGTCTAACAGCTCTGGGTTTGACATAGCATTGTATGTTAGGCAGAGATCACCTCTGAGTAGGCGATATATGCTATAGAGTAAAGTTGGAGTTTTTTGAACTGTCTGCGTAGGGCATCTGTTTGAGGCCAGTAATCCTCTTTGTGAGGTATTTCTGTGGCCTTTCCAGTTGTTGTAGATGTCTTGTGAGGTACATACCAAAAGGGGCATTGTACACTACAATGGATCTAATGAGTGATGAGTAGAGGAGAACAATGACCTCTTTTTTCCTGGATGAGAAACCTTTTGTGGTGAGGTGTGCCACTTAGAAGGATTTCCTGACAACTGTGGCAATGTGATTATTAAAGGAGAGACTACTGTCCACCTGTGTCCCAAGGTCTCTTATCGCACTTTCAGTGTTAGGTAGACTACCACCTATGTGGTAGTTCATGGGTACAGAGTTTTTACCAAAAGGGATGACAATGTACTTTTTGGCATTGAGCTTGAGGCCGTGTCTTTGACACTAGGCATCTGTCTCAGTGAGGCCCTTTTGTAGGATGTCCACATCGTTAGGAGTTTTGATTATGGCTCCTGACTTGCAGTCATCTGCGAACATTTTTAGCCAAAGACCTTCTGTGTTAGCCTGTACTTCAGAGAAGTAGACACCAAACAGGAGAGGACCTAGGACTGAACCCTGTGGTACTCCACTTGTCACTGGTCTGAAATTGGATTTAGAGTCTGCTACTTTCACAGTGTGGGTTCTGTCAGTGAGGCAGTTGGCAACCCATCTTGTGACATAGGGATTTATACCTAGTTTAGTGAGTTTATCTATAATTCTAGAGTGGGGTATTGTGTTGAAAGCCTTGGCAAGATCTTGATAGGCTGTGTGAACCACCTTACCCTCATCTACGGCTTTGCTGACCGCTTCAAAGAAGTCTATCAGGTTTAGGAGACATGATTTGCCTTTTACAAACCTGAACTGGGTAGGGTCCAGAGTTTGGAGATTACCAATGTCATTGTTTATATGTTCCATGATGATACGTTCCATAGCCTTGCAGACCAGGCTCATCAGCCTAATGGGGCGGTAGTTCCCATGGTCTGTGGTGGCTCCCCCTTTTTGAAGTGGGATAACCGTTGCTGTGCACCATTCAGTGGGCACAAAGCCTGAGGTGAGACTATGATTGAACATGGTACTTAGATGGGGTGCCAGTTCATTCTGTAGTTCATGTAGAACGCAGCCTGGGATGTTGTCAGGTCCCATGGATGCTGTGTTCTTGGCTTTGGAGAGTGTGTTTTTTACCTGTGCAGCCGTGATTACAGGAACTTTGCATTCTTCCGGTATAGAGATGGGCCCTTTAGGGGATGAGAGAGAGGTAAAGTTAGCACTGAACCTATCTGCCAGGATGTTGACAATATCAGTTGTTTCTGTATATTTAGTGTCATTGTGCTGTAACTCAGAGCAGATATGATTGTTGCCATTGAGATTCTTGACATAGCTATAGAATGCTTTGTGATTGTCTTTAGAATTAGTGGCGATTTTGTTTTCGTAACTAGCTTTGAAGGATTTTATGAGGGATCTCAGCTTCTTACTGATGCTGACCACGGAGTTCCTCCAATCATGGGATTTTACTCTTTTTTGCAACAGTTTCTTTCTTCTCTTGTAGAGTTTGTTTATGGCAGGGGACCACCAGATTGGTTTCCTTTTTATGGAGGATCGCATCTTGGTTCTGTTAGGGATTGTACGATCCATGCACTCGTGTAAGTGCTTATAAAGTGCAATTGTATAGGATTCAGCAGTTGTAACTCTATTGTCCATCAGCATAGCTGTCGTCAAGTTTGCCACTTCTGTCTTAAGAAGCGTGAAGTTTGCTTTGGAGAAATTTTTTACGGTGGTGTCCCTGATGGTGGTGGGGTGGGATGTGGATGTCTAGGGTGATTTGCTTGTGGTTGGATCTGACCAACGAGGAATTGACCTCTGGTGTGGAACACCGGTTGCCCATGTTGGTAATGACTAGGTCTAGAATATTGCTGCCCCTGGTGGGGGTGTGGATAAGTTGATCCAAGGCACTGGAATTTATGAATTCCAGAAAACGTTGAGCACAAGAGTTGGTAAATGAGTAGTTTTCCCAGTTAAAATCGCCCATTATTACGGTGTTAGGTTGTACCCTAATATTTTCTAGTGTATCAAGAAATGAGGAGTAGGAATCCTGGGGCATGATGGGGGATCTGTAGCAAGCTACAATTTGGATTGCGGTCTTGCCCAAAGTTAGTTGCACTTGGATAATCTCGGATGCATTATAATGAGAAACTAACCTGGAGGTGTGGATATCCTTAATGAATATGGACACACCTCAGCCTTTAGTGCTTCGGTCCAGGTTAGGTGGCCGAAAGGTGTGGTATGAATTATAGCCTGGTAATGCAGAGGTGCTCACTGGAGCCTTGAACCAGGTCTCTGTCACTGCACAGATGTCGATGTTCTCCATTTTAAGGAGTGCCTCGATTGAGTGCATTTTGAGGTTTAGACTTGTAGCATTAATTAGCATTACCCTCAGATTTTGCTTGCTTGTACCTGTTACGATGGTGAATTTGTCATTTGAATCTTGCCTAAAAAAGGCACTATCGGGGTGGCAGGAGCCTTAGCCAGTATCCAGAATCCCAAGGGCGACAGATGCAGGCCATGTCTGGCAAAGCATCGTGGTTTGTCGATCATGTCATCCCAGGCAGCAAGATACTGGATCCCCTTGGAATGACACCAGAAGCTTAGCCAATTGTTGAAGTCAATCATTTTGTCCTTGTACTGTGGTATCATTCTGGGTGATGGCAGGATGCTACTCAGGGCTAGGGTCATACCTGCCTGGGCTACAAGATCGGACAGCTCCTCCATGTCTCTTTTCATGTAGTCCAGGGAGGTACATCTCAGGTCATTCACACCAACATGGACAATGACAGAGTCATATTTGTACTTCTTGTGGAGTGACCTGAGTGCATGCGTTATGTGGCGGATCCTGGCACCTGTCAGGCAGCTGACAGTAACTTTCTCCTTGTTTAGCCTGGTGAGTGGAACATCAGTGCGCCTGACTATAGAGTCACCTATGACTAGAGTATTAGGTAAGTTTTTATGCCTTATGGGCTGTGGTTGAGTGGCATACTGAGTTTGTGGGCTATGTGTCATTTGGGTTGTGTTGGGGAGTGGAGGTTGCTTGCATTTCTGCTTTGGAGGTCCCTGTTGCTTGGGTAGATTTTTTTTTGAGAGCCTCCACAAATGTAGGTGTGTGTTTTGTGTTTCTGTGTGTGTGTTTTGGTGGTGTAGGTTTTGAGGGACTATGTGATGAGTGTGGTGTGGTGCAAGTGTTTACCTTCTCCTCTTGACTGTCTAGTCCAGTCTTGGGTGAAGAGAGCTTTGCTTCCAGTTTGGCTATATACGTGCATCTCTCACAGGCTGTAGTGTTGGGTGGTAGGAGGAGAGGGTTGTCTGTGTACATGAGGCAATTGCTGCATTGCCCCAAGATCCCCAGATTCATCAGGTAGACAGGAGAAAACACTGGGAGCTGACCCTTAGACATGTCAGGATAGGTGCTTATTTATTAAGTACTAAAAACTGTTTTCCTCTAGACAAGTGAGGAAAGTTGAGTGCTGTAGTAATTTGTAGCTTATTTAGTGCTTACAATGAGTTCTGAACAAGTGCTGAGCTCAAAGAGACAGATTTGAGTGCTGAAACCAGAAAACTGGCTAGTTCTAAGAAACAAAATTAAGTTAGAAGTCTTCCCTCCAACACAGAAAGGCTTACTCACATGCTTGCTTTAATCAAAAGTATTATATTGAGTTTCACTTTTCTGTTATCCTGCTCAAGTTCAAATGATTTTATATATTTACTTTTTATTTATTTTGCATTTGTTTACCGGAAAAATCTGACTGGGCATAGATCCCATTTTCAGTGGAGACCCAGAGAGAAAAGCTCCACAAATATTAGTACAGCAAATACAGTAGATACAATACACATGTTAATAAAGTACAGTACCGAGTCCAAAAGTTAATAAGGTACAGTTTCAAGGCCAAGAAAGGAGCAAAAAGTAAATATATTGTAAGGAGCACGGTGTGTTACAATAAACAATACTGTTGAATGGACGTTTTGTTCACTCATTTGGTTACATTTATCAGTGGCTAGTACAGTAAACTCACTGACTAAGAGTATGGAAAGGAATTGTTGCAAGCTTTCATAGAAGGTTTAAAGCATGATATAATCTAATTAAGTGAAGCTTTCCAGGCTCAGAACAATTACATAACCCAGATCTATGTAAATGGGACAAGGGAGTTTTTTGAAATTATTTTTGTTTTCAGTGGTCCTAATATCTACGGGGACGGTATTCCATGCTTTTGCAACAGAAATGGAAAACAAGGACTTCCCAGAGCTATTGTTGCTTTTGCCTATGTCAGCCAGTGCTTTATTGGTGGATCTTAATAGGCATTTGTTAGAGTAGATATTAAGTAGACCTTGAACTGCAGGAACTCTGTCGGGATAATATAGAATCTGGAGGGCTATTATAAGCTGGTTATATGTGAACAGGCTGGGTAATACTAGCCAGGATAGTTGCTTGATTGCTAGGCAGTGATGTGTCCTAAAGGGTGAGTCAGTAGCAAACTAGCTATTTTATTATAGCAAGTGTTTACTTTGTTAAAGTCTGCTTTGTTTAGGTTGATGGTAGGTGGCTTTACTGTCATTGGTGAGGTACTTTTTGCATCTATATAAGGTTCCCAGTTTTTTATGGACTTTCTTTCTTGTCTGTGCAATGTGTATATCGAATTTCATGTTGCAATCTATGATAACCCCTAGAAGTTTGGTGTGTTGGACAGGTGTGATAGGGGTGTTATTAGCTGAGAATATTGTCAATGGTGGTATGGGATCTAAGGCTCTAGAGTGATAGAATATCATTAGCTGTGTTTTAATGGGGTTAAGTATTAGTTGTGAGTTGGCTAACCAGGTTTCAACAGCAGTAAAAGACTCTTGTGTCAATTCCTGGAGTTGAGGGAGTGATGGGGCTGAGCAGATTAGAGTGGAGTCATCGGCGTACTGGACTAGAGTGGCATGCTGGGTAGCTTTGTGGAGTTGGTTGGTGAATATGTTGAAAAGAAGAGGTCCAAGAATGGATCCTTGGGGGACCCCTGGGGTGACAGGTAGAAGGGGAGATAAGGAGTTTTGCCATTTTATTGCTTGTTGGCAGTTGGTCAGATAGTCTTGAAATCATGCCAGTGTGGAGTGGCTGAGATTAAGATCGGAGAGAGCAGAAAGGAGTTTGAGATGGGAGACAGTATCAAAGGCCTTGGAGTGATCTAGGAATACAGTGGATACTAGGTTACCATTGTTTCAATGTTGGTTTACTGTGTTGGTAAAGTTAATAAGGGCTGTGGTAGTACTGTGAATGGAGCGGAATCCGTGCTGGGTGTTGGTTAGCAATTTATTAGTGAGAAGATAATGCATTATTTAGGAATGATTGTTGTTTATGTTGTGATCCTCATTGTATTTGCAATAGTGCTATTTGTAAATCAGTCCTATAGTAATAAATTACTGCTTGTTAAGTACCTTGTGCAGATGATGCTGAGATTGCCCTGGTCACTGTTGTGATTTTAGTTTTGACAAATTTTATGTGTGATATAGAGTATTGGGCAGGCTATGCATATGTGTTTGGTCAGGACATATTTGTTTTATTACTCATTTGGATGGCATATTCATAATTTGTTACTTGTATATTAATATAATATTTTTTTATTTGTTGGGTATGTATGTTTGCTTATGTACCTATACCGATGATTGTAAAACAGTTGCAAACATTGTGGGTGTTGTTTTGAAATGGCCCTCTGTAGCTTACCATACAGGCTAAATACCCTGTGGTGTGAGAAACCATTTTATATACTTTTTAATAAATCAGTATTTATGTTGCATATATAACTCCTGAGTTAAGGATGACATTCCTGTACAGTTGAGCCATGTTTTATCTTAGTGAAGTATAGTACTTGCATATGAGATTAATCATTTTAATTCTTTTTTACAGGTTCACCACTTGCCTTAGTTAAAACTGCTGCTTCAAGTTGTCTGTTCTGAGTTTGTCTCTGTCTGATGCTCACAGAATACAGCCATTGAATGGGTAAGTAAAGGCTAATAATCATGCATGCATCATTGTGTGTTGTGCTTAGCTTTTGAGGTCTTCACTTCGGTAGTAGTATGTCCGCTTTTCTCTGCCTCTTAGCCAGGGCCATAGTATATTGAGGACATCTCCATCTACCAGAATCATCACCAGCTGCTGGTTCTTCAGCAGACTCCCCATCATTGTCTCCAGGACCTGCTTGCCCTGACTGTAGTACTGGAAACTGTGTTTCTTGACCTTGTTGTTCCTGTTGCAACTGATTTCTAACAATTATTTTGCTCAACAAGGCACAGGCTCTCAGTATTTTGTCCAAGATAGCATGGTCATTCTACTGGGGACCTGCAGGAGTATCTAGACATTGGAACCATGATTTCAGAAAGCCAAATACACCATATGTAATATTTCTAGACTGATTGTGTGCATTATTGTAACCTTGCTTAGTGGTGCTGTGTTGGTTTCTCATGGTTGTCATGAGCCAGGGTTCCATTACAAAGCCTCCATTCCCCCTAGATGTTCATGTAGAAAGCTGCCCCAGAAACTCATACACAGGGCACAGGTGTGCCATATGAGGTAGATGTGACAATTGATAGAATGATGCCCTTTTTGTTGTTGTACCTACTTCCCTTTTCACCAGGTGGGGCATTTATTTTATTGTATGTGCAGACTGTGGCCTGCAGAACCTCAGGGGAAATGTGCTATGGCACAGAAATGTTGCATGGTGGTAGCTCTCTCCTGTGAGGTACATGGAAGCCTGATATGCTCCTTTACATGTTGCAGCACTGCATTGAGAAATTGGTGCAGCATTCCTGATGCAGAGGCCTGTGACACTCCTAATATATCCCTTGTTGGTTTCTGAAAATTGTTTGCAGCTAATAAGCATAGTTCTACACATACATTGGTTTCCACTGGACTGGATTCTCCACAATTTCCTCAGGACCTCAGGTGAGGGCAGCAGAGGTTGACTATTTGTTCTAAGGAATTCCTTTCCACCCTGTAGTGTTCTAATAGTATCTTGAAGTCCATGATAGGTAAAATGTAATCTGAATACTGTTCTCTTTCCATGACAATGTCTGGCAGCAGCATCACCTTGTATTAAAGCCTGTTGTACATACAGGTTAATAATAGCAGCAGCAACCCCTAATACTTTTTTTCTAATTGTGTTTATGGCTGTATTCCAAACAGTGTTGGAATTGAAGGCTAAAGGGAACTCGACATGTACATGCTGTTTTATATGTTCCTGAATTGTTCTTTCATGTTGAATGTAATTCACCGACTTATTCCTTCGTTAGCATATTCTGCTTCTTACCATTGTTTGGCAGCTGGGTGTGACTTGCAGATAGGTTTAGTAAATACAAATTAGCATGCACAAAATTTGCATGCACACCTCTGCTGATCACATACATTGTATTGCACAAAAACAGAAAATAATTCTTTTGAACATGTAAGATTACAAGAGAAAAGAGCAGCTCACTGTAGCTATTCCTTTCTGTTGGTTATTCTTATCGTAAAGAATTACTGGACTCTAATGCAAATCATTGAATTTCCAAGCAGAGATTAAATGACGTAGAAAAAACAAGATACAGGCTGCAGGTACCACTTCTTCTCTGCTTCTTCTCAGCCATACCTTTCTCAGTCATCTGGTTTATATAATTTTTGTTGCACAGAATTAGAGTGTCACACATACATATTAATAAGCCTATTTACTTGATGTTGGTCAGCTATCTCTTTGAAGAATCTTTTAATTGCACCTTTTATGATCATTGGCTTCTGAGCCTTGAGACAACCACAGATCTTATAATTACATGTTCATATCCTGTTTATAATTGTTATAATTTCCAGTAGAGTACGTTGCAGCTTTACAACTCCAATTACAACCTCCATATAATGTCTCTTTTATTTTACATTTATAGAAAAAAAGATCAGAAGTTCATATACCTTTTCCTGCCACAGAAAATACACATAATGTAGATTAGATCACCTATTTTTAGTTTACCTGCTGTAGGCTTTGCAAGACGTAAATGCATCTCACATATCTGTCACATTCAAATTCAGAAAAGAGTAGCATATTTGTATATAAATGTCACACCATGCATTTTTGTTGTACAATAATTTCCAGCTATACTACGGGTGGTAAAATTTTAACTAGTATTAAAAAAGATCGCTATTTTTTGTCAAGTCACATTTTTTCATATAGTTCAGTGTTTTCGTTATATTTTGTATTTCACATGCATGGTAGCTATACATAACCTAACAGAAAGAGCAAGTCCAAGGCAAGCACGTTGGTGAAGTGTAGAATGGTAAAAAATCCAAAACAAAAAACAACAAAACCAGTCTTCACAAACACAAACAAATTTAATGTTGAACAAAGCTTTCAGACAAGATAGTCCTTCATCAGTGTTTTCCATGATGAAGGACTATCTTGTCTGAAAACTTTGTTCAACATTAAATTTGTTTGCATTTGTGAAGACTGGTTTTGTTGTTTTTCGTTTAGCTATACATAACCTACCAGTGGCATGATCGTTATCTATAATCTTATATCCTTTTACCATTTTTGCTATCTCACTAAACCAGCCTAGCAATTTTTTTTCCACTATATAACCCTGCAAAGACTTGTATAACTTCTGTTAAATTAAATTAAATATAAACTTGAATCATCTTAGATCTGATATATTAGAATCACTGAGTGATATGCAATGCTTTTACAGGTGAGGACATGGGACAAAATTCAGCCTGTTGGTGAAGTTGTCAATATTTATTCTCCTATGGTTACTTCTGTCTTAAAAACTTATCCTATCTCTTATCTTCAGTCCTTTTTCTATTCATATTTGATTCCTTTAAAATTCTTTCACAGTCTATCCATTTATTTAATTGCTCATAAGCTCCTTACCCACATCTATTTTCTTTCCCTCCTAGCTATTCCATTAACTGCAGGAGTTTATTTATTTCTGATGGCTCTTTTTTCCAGTGATTTTTTTACTAGAAATAAGATTAACCAGGTTAACTTTGTTGGAGTGGCATTCACCTATGCACCTTCTCATGTTCCTAGGAAGTACAACAGGAGTGACAATGTTATGTCCTGCTTTACTACCATTCTTATTAATTTCCCTTTCTCTCTTTTGAATGTGTCCAAGGCGTCAATGGCCCAAACAATATGTACCCAATTCCCCACCTCCTGTCTTGTCCCACATCTTTAACAGTGAGAAGGAGTCCCTGGATGTATTTCCACTAATTTACTAGTTGTCTAAAAATTGTATGAGCACTTCTACCAAAATATTTTATACTTTCTGGCTCTAGTCACTAACCAGGGTAATAATAGGCTTTTTCCCAGAGTCCTGCTGGAATAGCTATGCTTATTAATTTTCCAGTTTTTTTTCCTTTCTATATCTTTAATCCTGTCCTTAAGCAGTGTCAACCATTTACTGCTTATGTTATTAACCACCTTTGAACATGTTGATTTTCTGTTATTTTTTTATCCATATTGTGATGGCCCACCACTGCCAACCAATATGTGATGTGGATATCCCACCTCTAGGCTAGTAATCAAGAAGCCTCAGTCCTCAGTACTGGCACCTGTGGGGGGAAGTTCATTGGGAAGATAACAGGTACACACACAGTATTTCCAGATGCAGCTCTCTGTATCAAGTGCAGTTTCCCTTAAGAGCACACAGAGACCACAGTCAGTCCGGGGCTGTTTTTTCCCTCTTCCTCCAGATCCCCAATAAGACTCCTCACTGGCACAGCTGCAGAGTTGAGATCTCAGCTGAGTGACCAAGCCAAGACCTCCAGCACCCTCTCTGTTCAACCAGTGCTTCGTGTCCCTGCCCAAGTAGCTGACACACACACTCTTTGAAGCTTGATTTACACAGTCACATACACACACACACACACACACACACACACACACACACACACACACACACACACCTGGGAAAGGCTGCCACAGGTCTACTAGCTATGCCCCCTTCTGGACAGACTATAAGGTAGTTACCACTTTCACCAGTCACTCCTGCCAGCTACCTTAAGACCATTAACAAAGTGTGACCAATTTTACTGTGTAATATTAATATTAATACAAATGGTAGTTTGACCAAGAGCAAGGCTATTAGGAGTGGCCAACACAGTGTCACCAAATAAATATGCAAGTACTCTCAAAACTTAAATATCTCTGCAAAGATCAGCCACAATAAATGGTTTAACTATATTTAATAATAAATAATAAAGGAACAAGACAATGCTGTATATATATTCACAGTGACATCAGAGTTCAAAATTACAGGAAATATTTAAAACAATATTGAAGGACAGTCCCAAACAAATAAAGAAAAATAATATCTCATTAAGCTTCAGTGTATTCCTGACTTTATCTAAGAAAATTACTATACCCTAAAAATTTACTAATAATGCAAGGCAAATGATGTGGTGAATGGTTCTTGTTATTGTCAGGTCCAAGACAAAATACAGAATGCCCAGTCTCTCTAAGAGAGTTCTTAAAATAATATCTAGAATATTACTGATGGATAGCTTGCAGAATGAAATAATTTTTGGTCTTCTGACTTCTAGTTCCCAGATAAACCCCTCATTGCAGAAGCTGGCAGGACTAGCACTTACCTGTGAAATACATATACAAGGGCTTTTTTATTCAGATCTTTGGCAGTTGGAAATTAAATCACTTTATAGGCTAGGCCATAAAGATGCTATCTCACTTTCAAGCCAACCAGAGACACAAAGTCTGTACCAGGAGGCTTTTTGTATTGTCTTTAGGATGAACTAATTACTACTCTGAAAGCATGAAGGAATCCAATTGTTTTATGGTTTCCAACACCTGCTAAAGATCTAAACAAAAGCCCTTGTATGGTCAGATACATTTAAACAGTTACAATCCTGCATGTACACTGGGGATACATTTCAAACACAGCACTTCACAAATACCTTTTCAGCACACATGTCTGTACAAAGCAGTTTGATATACACATGGCATATGGTTCTAATGGTTGTACCTTTGAAGAACGAAAGTTCACTACTTCAAACTTCAAAAGTACATCCACACTAACACGAAAGTGCACTCTAGCGAACCCGCTAGACTGAACAGGCTAGCAGTCACGGACCTTAGGGTTAGGGCACAGGTTAGGGTAAGGGGATAGTTAGTAGGGCTATCCCCTTACCTTGACTCGTGCCCTAATCCTAAGGTCCGTGACTATTGTACCACAGTGGAGGACATAGCCCATTTTTCAATGTCCTCCATTGTGGTGTGGTAGGTTCAGTCTAGTGAGCTTAAGCAAAACTGCACTTTCGTTAAAGTGCACTTTTGCTTACGTGGGGATGTACTTTCCCATTTCGAAAAAGTGAATTTTCATTGTAGGAAAGTACACCTGGTTCTAATACATTTGTAACACAAGCATCTTATATGACAGACAGTTCTAATACATTTGTAACACTAGCATCTTGTATAAATTAGTTTGATATTCACAAATGACATACAATTCTTTACAAAATTCCAGCTAGCTGTATTGGCAGTGCCTCTTTTCATCGCACATATAATAAGTCTATTCTACTGAGTTGGTGCCAGTTTAATCCAAATTTCATCTTTGAGTTGTCTATTCAAACCTTTGTATTTTAATTGCTTTGTTTCAGGTAAGTTATATTTCCATTGCAGTATTCCCCATGCTAATATTCTGGAAGGGCCTATCATTTCATTCCACTATTTCAAACTTAGAGACTGTGACTTCTATAACTATCCAACTAGTTTCTCTATCCTTTCAAATAATTATGTCCCATGGGAAGGATGGCTTCTTTCCACAGATCCTCTCCATTTCTTTTCCTGTTGTTTGCAGTACTTTGTTGTTAAAGTTTCACCCCCCCTCCCCATTAGATTCAGTAAGTCTACTCCATGTATATACTTGTCTTCCTCCTGGAACATTTCTGTCCATTTTGCAGCATACCTGTCATCTTGACATTGTGCATAAAAAGTTATAACTAGTGCTCTGCTGTAGTATCTTAGCTCTGGAATGGATAACCCCCCAAGCCCTTTCAATAGTGTTAATACATTCCAAGGTGCCCTGGGCTTGGAATCTTGACATGTAAAGTTTCTAGCTGTCCTCTCCTATTTTTTTATATCTCCTTCCTCCATCTGACTCCAGAAGCCTAACTCACATAAAGTATGTGTGACAAGACTGGACTATTTTCTATATTTGTCTAAATCTAAATGAAGGTCTCTCCATTTCTTGGGGCTCCCATTTATTTTAGCTGTAATTGCTTCATAGGTTGCTTTGCATGATTCTTGTGTTGTTTCTGCAAGCAAAAATAACTAGATCTTTGAAATATTTATTTCCCCAGATCTCTGGGAACAATTGCTGAGATGTCCCTCCATTTTCTGTGTTAATTATTAGTGTTTGTGACTTAGTGACATTAATCTTGTATTCTTTTGTTTTGCCATAATGTTGTATTATCCAAAATAATTTTATGAGATCTGTATCCAGATTTACTACCATCACTAGGATATCATCAGCAAATATAGATAACCTATGCTCCATATTGTCTCACTGGTACCCTCAAATATCCTATTGTCTAATTGTCTGCACCAGTGATTAGAGATATATGGTGAAAACTGTGGCAAAATGGGGTATCCCTGTCTTGTCCCTCCTAATTATATTGAAGCTATCTGAGAGGCTAACCCTAATCTTTATTAGTGCTTATTAGCTTTAATATACATTGGACAGCAATGAAATTAACTGGTTCAGTAAATTCATTTTCTTAATTATTTTAAATAGAATGGACCATTCTAATCTATGGAATGCCTTCTCTGCATCTAAGATTAGGATAACTATTGATTTCTTTTTCTTGCTGGTATCTTATATTAAACCTATGTAAAAGGGTGCAGATCAAATTATCCACAGCACACCTTGTCTGCATGAACCCCGTCTGATCCAGATCTGTCAAATTCCATAGAAATGTTGGTAATCTTGTCTCTGGTGTAGTCATAAATAATTTATAATCATGCTTAAAGACTGATATCAGCTGGTATGAGACTGGGGATTTCAGGTCCTTTCCTTCTTTAAGTATAAGTAAAACTAATGCCACCTTAGGAAGGGGTGGGTTATATTTTTCTTTAAAATAATATTGAATAGTATTTTCCAAAGTTACATGATTGTGTTTCCCTGCAGATTCCAGACCTTGATGTGGATTCCATCAGACCATGGCAGCTTACCAGATGCTTGTTTTTTTTTAATTCACCCATTATCTCTTGTTCTGTATTTTTTCCAGAAGCTTATTTCTATCCTCATCCCTTAATCCTTTTAGTATCAGATTATTCAGCAGAGAGTACTTTTGCCTACAACTAGCTGTAGCAGTATGCTCAGATTTATATAAATTGTAATAGTAATGGGGCAGTATGTTATGGACCTCAGCTGTTTGGAATAGCTGCTGACCACAAATTTTGTCATAGAAGGCATATGAAGGAGCTAGATAAGGCTCTCTCATGTTCCTGCTGCCTTAAGTGATTTGCCAGTCCCCTTATTGCCTGTCAGTTATTTGTAAAGTAAATATCATGTAAATTACTTTTCCTTTTCAGGAATCTCATATATTCTCTGTTTTGCTATTCCTGTAGTAATTTATTTCATTGTGAGTTTCCCGAGGGTGTCCTTTTCCTGCCCTTTAATTGCAGCTCCCTTAATGACCTTCTTGCTCTCTACACTCATCCCATTCTTTTTTTTTTACATTTCCAGTCTTCAAAGTGTTTTATTGTCTGCCTTATCTCACTTTTGTATGATTTCCAATGTTCCACTGGTATCTGTCTTATCTTTTTCTATTGGCTTTCTCATAGTTCTTTTAACCAACTATTGTATTAGCCTGATACAAGACTACATGTGTTAAATCTCCAGTGGCTGGTTGATTTAATGGTGTCTGGAATATCTAATAAAAAATATGGCCAGAGTGAGAAGTTTTTTATTGGCCCAATCTCCACTTCCCTAACATAACATTAAATTCCTTTTTAAAAAGCCTTTATCCAGCCTAATTCATGTGTCATGCCCCTTGAAATAATGCTGTCTCCCCTCATCAGGTTACTTCTCCATATGTCTATTATTTCTAGTCTCCTCAGAAGATCCCTTGTCAATCTTTCCAGTCCTGACAATTTCAGTTGTGTTGTTATCTACCTTTGTCCTGGTCATAATGGATCTGATTCTAATTGCCCATAATGCATATCATTCCTTCCCCAAACCACATCATATCTGCATTTATCTTCCTGATTTCACCACATTTGCTGGCTGTACAAGAATGTCTTCACCCCAGCAAATCTAAGCCTTTTATCAACATGCTTACTTACTATCTGGAAAGGAAGGTTTTCATCTCTCAGTATTGATACCCCTTTTCTTCTAGCTCCTTCATAAGCAGAATCAGAAACTACTTTATATCCCATTTTGTTGAACTCCATGTGCTCTGTGTGATCCATGTGTGTCTCTTGTAATATGACAATGCTCGCCTTTGAGTTTCTAATAGTACCTAGAATCCTTCCCTTCTTAACTGGGCAGGTCACTCCATTAATGTTTCAGAAAAACATTTTGAGTTGTTCTGTGTTATCTAAGTATACTACACTGCATATCATTTATCCATTATCTTATATTCCACCCTTCCTGCCTTGCTGTCCAATAGTACCATGCATGTCTGCTGTTGGAACTTTCCTGTCTCATCTTGTTTTGATTTTCAAACATTAGAATTCTCTTTCCCCAGTATGGATCCATAGTTGAGTTGCAGCCTGAACAGAAAAAATACATTACATTTCTCTAAATTTAAACATATTCTTGGCAAAAGTAATAGTATATTAACAATGTATCAAGCAACAAAAAAACAAACAACATGCTTAGCATCTGTATACAAAGGAATTTGCACTTCTTCCAAGTTATGGGTGTCATCACCCTTTTCAAGGTCCCAGACATGGATGCCATTGAAGGGATTATGCTAGTCTTGTACTCCGATGTAGTGGTACCACTTTCTTTCTTTCTACTTGCTCCATTTATTTATTTATTGTGCTGACCCCTTAGATCATTAAATTGCCCAAAATCATGCAAGTAGCTAGTCTTAATTTACTCATCTCCATCATCATCACACTGTATCTCCTGTCTTAATTGCTGTGCCATATCCACCTTTTCTTTTAATTGATAATATTTATTTAAGAGTGGGAAGAGTCTTCTGTGCCAGAATCAGGGTACTGCTTCCCCTTGTTGATCCGCCTGTGTTAGGTTATCTGTTACATATTGATTCTGTCCTTGTGCTGATGTTCTAACTCTGCTAGACACTTTGTGTAACCATTTTAGTGCTTCTGAAGGATCATTATTCCAATACCCAGGTGTATCCTACAGATCGCTGGATATAACAGCATGGTTTTAATCACCAGCTGCCTGGCACACCTCATCACAGGGTTACATTTTGCCCCCTTTTTCCTAGTTGTTGTTGAGCAATGTTATTCTATGAACACTCAGGTATTCCCACACATCCAACGTGACCTAGGCCTCCATAATCTAGACAATATAGCTTCCTTTTGGTGATATGTGTCAAAGCAAACTATCAATTGCTTTGGATTGCAGTTAGGTTCAGGTGTCCATGCCTGCCAATGGACTGGCTTAATTTTAATATCTGACTCTGGGAGGTGACTCTATTCTGTTAGTAATGTAGACATAAATGACAAGTAGTTTCTGCCTTCTTTCCCTTCTGGTATGCCACAGAATCTTAGTTTTTTTTCTCCTTGATCAATTTTGCTGCTCTTTGAAAAACTCTTCAATCACATCCAGCCTGGCCTCTTGGGTGTTTGCTCTAAGTCCCAACAGATCCATCTCCTGAAATGCATCTTGAATAGCAACCACGTTGTTGCTTAGTACAGTTTCTGTCTCTTGGTGTCAGGATGCTATCTCAGCCACAACATTTTCCAGCTCGGTGTTCATTTTATGACTCTTGCCCATCATGTCTTGTAAGGTTGACCTTCTCTGCTTGGTCCTTTGAGTTCCATGTTGTCAGCTACTTCACAAGTGTCTACAGTTTGTTTTCAATATGCAGTATTCTTGAAATGGGGTGCTTTCTTCTTTCTAGTCATCATGTATTTTGTTTCCTCTTTTCTTAGTGCTTGTTATGGCAGTTTTGATGGGGGGTTGTTCATGTATTAGGGTAATTTCCATAACAAGGCATGGACTTAAAGAATAATTAACTATCAAGTGCAGAGCCATGACCAGAAGTCATAGTTGATATGTTTTTGATGTTATAGATTCCCTGTTAATTCAACTTTACTCTATGATCATGTCCAGGTCCACAAATTATCTCATGTTAATGATTTGCATATATTACCAAGTCATTCTGGTTAAGAAAAATATAGCTTTTTATTTAAAATTGGTTTCCATACTAGCTAATTTTCAAAAAGGTGCTCCACTTGAAGACATAGCTGACAAAATGCATTTCTTGTAAGTAACAGCCTTACGTTGCTGCAGTTGGCATGGACATACAGTGTCCTGTACACTTGTGAATTCAGATTTTCATGATGGCATGGCTGCAGTTTATAGCTCCATGAATTATTTCAGGTAACCATACATATTAACAAAAGAAAAAGCAAATATAATACAGTTTTTGCATAAAAATTAGGTTACTTCCATTTATAGAAGGATTTGTCATTTACAGTTGCTTCAGGAAATGTACCTATATACTTTATTTTTTTGTGAGAAAAATCTCCAGAAGCCCAACCAAATTATTACCTCACATAATTAATTGTTTATGCAAAGGATGTATCTTCTGAATGGAGACCAGAATACTGACATAAAATGTGTCCATGCTCAGAGATAAGTTCAGGAAAATAACCAATAAGTGTCATATAAATTTCCTCTTCTTCATGGTGGCTGAAGAAGAGGCACCTGCAGATAAAGAAGGGCCAACCTTCATCCAGCTGTCCTGAGAGAAAGGCTTCAACACAAATTCCACCCAGCACAGGTATGACAAATCTGGGTGTGAAGCCACCAAAATGTGATTAATCACCAGTGGTTCTGGACAAGCAAAACTTCTACTGTAACTCAGTGAAGCTCAACAGAAAGGTCCAGAGCACAATTTATTTGAAACTCCTAAGAGGTATATTACTTTAGTCAAATTAAATAAGGTTTCATCAGTGTCACCAGCACAGGTCCCCTCTATTCCATTCCATTAATATCACTGAAATTTGACTACAGACCATACTTCTCTACCTCTTAAAGCAAGAAATCTGGGCAAAGCCATAAATAAAAGTGGGACAAAGGACCAAAAATAGAGGTATTTTTTAAATATTGCTCTTACAAACTTAGAAAGGAGATAGAATAACAGGTTTTGCATTAGCATGAATTTTCTGATGGGTATGAAGTCTAAAACTCAAATGTCTGTCTTTATTTTCTAACTTCAGTCCTTAATGATTTACCACTAATTTGCCAGAAAACCACAATTTTATGAAAAATGGACCAAACATATGAGTAAAAAATCTGGACATTCTGTCAAAATCTATATAGTTGACAGGTATGCTACAAACCTACCCCTAAAGACTTTTTAAAGTAGTACAAGAAGCTACTTTATTACAGCAGCAATAATTGCTGGTTCAACATCCAGACATGTTGGTCTCCAGTTAAACCCAAAGTGAGGAAACCTTTGACAGCACTTGTGAAAGTGTAAGAGGGGAAGAAGAAAAGAAAGGTATCACCATTAACCATGTCTTCTGATGAATAAGAGGAATTTTATATGACACATATTGGTTATTTTCCTGAACTTATCTCTGAGCATGAACCCACAGCCTTCTGCATCAAAAACAAGTACACTACCTGTTGTGCTAGTAACAATGCAAGCAAACTCAGCATAAGCAGCACTAAACTAAAAAATACCTATGTTATGTAAAAAATACTTTCTAGCTGAGACAATTGGCCTGCCTTGTAAGTTCTCCAGGCACTTATGTATTTTAGGTAAACAGTAAAAAACTGCTAATTCACATCCTGTGGAGAAAATTTCCTTTCAATGTCATTTTGGGAAAAATAGCCTAATCTTTATGAAGAAGTGCCTCATAGTCAAAAATAGCTTGCTTATACATCCTAACATCAACTCTATTATACACCTGTGAATCATTCTAAAGATCATAACACATTTTCACATACTGGTTACAGTTGAAAATGACCACCTTATTGTCTTTATCTGCCAGCTTTACTACTAGTTGAGTATTGCTACCCAAACATTTTAAGGCCTGTCATTGTTCTATAGACAGGTTAAAGTTAACAGTTGTATTACCTTTCCAACAATTATATAAACATTCAATAGAAAAATTACACATTGCAATAAATTGTTGAATAGTTTGATTATGAAAAGGGGGTACAAATCAGCTTTTGCTTAAAATACTGGAAGTATTCAATAAACAAGAAGAATTCACTAAAACCTTCCCACCCCCAAACATTTCAGAATTACAAGAATAAAAACTGTCATCAGAGCTTTCAGCACACAAATTCTCTGCCAGCTCATTTTTATCAAAAAAGCATATTAAATGCAATTTTCTAATTAACCGAAACACTTCACGTTTTAAGTTATGCATGCGAAGCAGGACCGTTGGAACATTTTTTAATCCAAGATTTAAAATGGAGTCTAACACATCCATTATAACTTCACCAGAAAGATTTACAACATTAGAATCAGTAACATACAAACCATTAGTGCCATCTACCTCTTTTGTATTGCTGTTTATTATGTCCTTCATTATATTGTTGCTGTCCATAATTGGTTCTGCTTCTTTTTCTTCATTCTGAAAGCTCCCAGTCCTATTGTTGGAATTACAAAATCTCTCCTGATGAACCATAGGGTCTTGTGCTAGAGGCAAAGGGGGTTATTCACTTTCCACTTCTGTAGAGCCCAAATCTTCTGAAAAAGCAAACAAAACCGTTAATGGTTTCTTCCTGGTTCCATTGTTACTATCTGACTGCTCATGCACTTTAAATTTCCAGGGGAATGCCTTCCCATTACTGTAATCTTTCAAGTCCTTCCATAGCTTTCCCTTCATTTTATCCACCAAGACTTTTTTGTATGACTTAAGTTTATCATTGATTTCAGACAGCAAAGAATCCATCCTTGCTGTAGACAGTCTATTAGATAAATCAGAACAGAGTGAATGTCATCTTTTAGTTTCCATTGTTTGCAGGTATCTCACTCTATTATACGGACCCATTCTGAGGCACATATATGGGCTGCAGCAACCCATCCCTCTCTAAATACCTGATCTTCTTCCACTTTCATATCAAAGGGAATACTAGGGCTTTTGAAGGCACGAAGCCTTCTTGGTATAATATTCAGTTCTGAGTACCTGTTGAGACTCGGGATGTTAAAGTGAGTATTAGTCTCAACAAAAATCAGATGTTCCAATTTTTTACACATTTCTTGTACCTCATTAGTAATATTACCTGCTATGGTATCTTATTTCCTCTTTGTTATTAGCTTTATATTTAGAGCTACTGGCAAAGAAAATAAGGGATTCAGAAATTCAGGGACATAATCGGCATGGTAATCAAGAAAAGTTTTTTTAGATGCTATTTTTTTGTACTCAATAAATCCAGAAAGTATATTTTGCTGTTGTGGAACATTTTGAGACAGTTTTGTGTCTTTTCAGGATATAAAATTAATGAAGATAAAACAAAGACTATAGTGGTAAATTATGTACCACACTTGAATTGATTCAGCAATATTAATATTTATGAGGACATGATACAATTAGGTTTTTAGGTACACAGATTAAAAAGAATTATAATATGGCAGCTAGGGACATATGGGAAGAGACTAAATAAAATATAATACATAAATGAGAAAGTGGAAGCTCTTATTTACATATATGGATAGTAAGATACAAGCAGTAAAAATGTTTTAGTCCCTTTAGCTTTATATAGAGCTCAGGCATATTTTTATCAACAGGAGGAGAAGTTGTGGACAATAATTAATGAAGAGTTGAAGGAATTAATAAGAGTGGGGAAGAGGGTGATAGTTAAGTGGGATGACTTTATCCTCCTCTTAGTAACATGTGGTTTAGGATTGCATAGATGTTTTAGAGCTACACCTTTAAGGATCATTTACATAACACAAGCAGAAGATTATAAATAAAGTGGAAAAGGATGACAATGAGAAGGGCGTTCTATAAATGAGGAGAGAGCAGAATTTTGGATCCAGATACTTAAGGACAATAAAATCAGCCACACAGAACATTGTGGTTGCTGCAAAGAGCACTTCTGGCTGACATCAAAGATTGAAACAATACTAGTTTCATGAACTTTAATCATACTTTGACTTAGGAATGGGGTACATTCCCATCATGGTATTAGAAACCCAAAAGACTTGGAGAAATTAAAATGACAGAAAACATATTCTTAAAGTTGTAGAAAGTATTCTAATAGCTAGGTCAAGATGGAAATGGAGAAAGGAGATTTTGCCAATAGTAATGAATGCAAGTGGTTATTGGGATTTTTTTGAGAAAAGTGGGAAAGAAACCATAGTACCTAGTCAGAGAAAGGTAAACAGAGTGGGATAAGGCCAAGTAGAAATTTGGACTGTTTTCCCTACTAGGGATTTATATCAGAGTATATGTAAAGATAAAGGGCTAAAGGTGTCCTGTGTAGAGTCTTGGTAGAGTTTTTAGTTGAGTCTAGAACAACAGCTGACATTAAGAAGATTATAATTAGTAGAGTATATAAAATATTGCATGATAACTATAAGAATCAATCATAGGAGATTTGAAAAGTCTGGGAAGAGAGAGAGAGAGGGAGACAGGAAAAGCAATTTACAAAGCAACAATGGAACAACATATGTATGACTCCCAGGTATGCAACAAAGTCCAGAAGGTTTAGGATTTTGCTTGGAAGTGTTTGCATAGTTATTTTATACCTCAAGCAGACTTCAAATAATGTTGTCTCAGGTAGACAGCAAATCCAGGAGATGTGATGGGAAAGAGAGGTAAATCAAAACATTTTTGGGGGTGCAATGAGTTGTCAGATTTTAAAACTTTTCTACAGAGTATTCTGTCAGAATTATTGAGGGAGCAAATGGCTGTAACTAAGGAAATGATTATTTTGAGCCGGGACACTGGATCTGACCTGCCTAGACATATTAAGGTCTTTATAAGTTTATTGCTGTTGGCTGCCAAAAAAAAAGAAAAACAATTTCTAGAAAATGGAAATCAAAATTTAAATCAACTGTAAGTGAAGTAACAATTGTTATAAAGAAATAAAACATATGTAATATAGTATAATACATGAAAAAAAATCAATGTGTTTTTTAATGTACGTGTACCAATGTCTTAAATGAGAATATAATAACTGTGTTTAATAAAGACTGGAGCCTTTATTTCTATACTCAGTTTCATACAGACTGCTTTAGGAAGCATGTTGATCAGTCAAATGCAATTTCAGGCAAAGTTAGTTTGGTAAACAAAAAAAAAACTCAGTGGTGAAATAACTTTCGTCAAACCTCAGAGAAAATCCTGTTTTTTTTTCAGGGGTCAACCCTTCCTGTACCCTCCCACCCACCAAAGTTCTATATAACTACTCCGAGGTCACACAACACTGGAACAAAGGAAAAACTCTGCAGTTGGCATAAGTTGTTATGGCATAATTTCTCTGACAAACTGATTTTCATTTAAATTACATTTGATAGCTTAACTGGACCCTCTCTTTAGCCTGATTTGTGCCTTGTTTATAGGACTATAAGGGATCCAGTAGTCCAAGAGCTCCTATATCTGCATAAATCACAAGGAGCAGAGATCTAAATCTACTCCAGTAAATACATAAGACAAGGTGGAGGGATACATTTACCACACAATGCCTACCCTTCTCTGGAACAAAGTTCCTTTCCAACTTAAGCAGTGTGACACACTGTCTGCCCTTAAAAATGAGTTGGAAAATTGGATGGGTGTTCACAAATTCACCACTGGTATGACTGACCTGGCCTCCTTGGAAAGAGAGGTAGGGCCTAATGGTGGGTACTGGCAAGGCAGAAATGGGATTGCTACTCTGTAACTACTATGATTCTACAGTTCCATATAGTTTCAGCAGAGAATAAGGTTGTAATTCTTCAAAGTAGTTTATTATTTTCTAAACTTTTGAATACTTTCAAGGAGGCCTAAAGCCCAACACTGGAAAATCATATCTTCAGAAATGCAAAAGTTCATAGTTTGGATATCTTGAAAAGTCTTGAGTCAGTATGAAGACACTTAGTAATTCAGTCATTCCTTTAAAGCTGTGTTTATTTATTTCTCTATTAGGGTTCACATTCTGCATTATCACAGTGCAGTCATTTGTTTTCTTAAATATCCAAGAACCCATTTGTTAAGAGTTTGTTTAAAGGCATCACTCATTTAAGACTACTGTAAATTCTATTATTCTATGGCTTAAATTTCAGATTGAAAAATGAGAGTTTAGCTCCCTTTCACCCATCTGATTATGTTGATATCAAATATGTGTATTAAAACACTACACTTCAGGTAGAAGGATATCTGAATTATTATCAGCAATGTACAAGTCTCCTTGCACAATCTTCCACAATGAAAGTGAATCACTGACTAAAGATTAATGCTTCTTTTTTGTGGAAAGTTGTATCTGTTGGGGAACACAAATGTTATTTGAAGGATTATGCTTTGAAGGAAGGCAGCACAATGACTGACTCACTGACAGCCATTCTCAGTGAATGGGAAGTGTTGCACTTTCTCCACTGTTGTGTAACTGTGGAGTTGGTATATATATATATATATATATATATATATATATATATATATATATATATATATATATATATATATATATATGGGTCTACCTGATAACACCGACATGCGAAAACAGCAACAACGAAATCACTGACACCACAAAACCGAAAGTTCGAAAACACGAAACTTCACATGCCCGACAAACCACAATCCCGGCAATCAACAAACAAAACAAATCCCCTGTCCAAAAAGCACACATACAACACAAGCACACCAAAAACCTTACAAACCTACACTAAACCTTACATACACAACTATCTATGCAGTAACCTTAACCCAACCCCTAACCCTAAGGTCCGCCACTAACGCACACTCACCTAACCCGTGCCCTAACCCTAACTCATGTAACCCGCCCCTAACCCTACAGTCTGTCACTATCGCACACTCACCTGACCTGTGCCCTAACCCTAACTCACTTAATCCACCCCTAACCCTAACCCCACACTTACCTTAACATGTCGGTGTTCTCAGCATCGGGATTTTCAACTGTCAATCATCTCCGTTGTCGATATTCCAGTGTCAGTGTTCTTGTCGTCAGCATTTTGCAGTTTCGGCGTTATCAGGCAGACCTATGTATATATATATATATATATATATATATATATATATATATATATATATATATATATATACACACACACACACACACACACATATATATATATATATATATATATATATATATATATGTATGTATATGTGTGTGTGTGTGTGTGTGTGTGTGTGTGTATTAGGGGTTGTGGGTGGGGAAAAAAGGGCTTAACCCCTGGCAAAAAACTTGAAATTGTGTTTGCTCAAAGTGATTTTTCAGTAAATCACATTTGTGGATATGTCCATCGAAGAATAATCCTTCAACGGATAATCATGAATCCATCCATTATCACCTTAAATGAGCCAGTCCGACTACTTGTCTTCTGTCCTATCAAAATTTAGGAATGCAGCTCCTACATACTTTGGGTGTCAACAGACTGTTGAGGTCCTGAATTAGAACAACTCATGCTTCCAGGAAAACAGATTAGTTGTTTGTATCTTTCAAGGCAGGTTTGTGGTCTGCACTGTAGTGGCAGGACAGGTAGCTTACATCCTTCTAAGTTGGGAACTGCTGATTGAGGGCTCAGTGTCAGTTATTCTAAAAGTGTATTAATTCTGGTTTAAGCACTTGGGCTTCAGGCCAGTTATTTTACATTAAAAGGTTTCGTGGTCTGCACTCTTGTGGGAGGAGAGGCTGGACTCTGCCCTTCTGAGCTGGGAATTTCTGGTTAAAGGCTTTTAGTGCCCGCATATTTGAACTGCTTCTTAGTGAAATTGGTACACCTTGTTTGCTGTAGCTTAGACTAGATCCAGGCCTGCTGAATCTAGCTTTGTTTGTTATAACTTGCGCACTAATCCAGGCATTCTTCAAAGTATTCAATTGTATTTATTACTGCTTGGTAGTAACTTGATTAAAGTGTAGCTATCATTCTAAGTCTTTTGGATTAAGCACTTGGGCTTCAGACCAGTTGTTTTACATTAGGAAGGTTTGTGGCCTGCACTGTGGTGGCAGGACAGGTAGCTTACATCCTTCTAAGTTGGGAACTGCTGATTGAGGGCTCAGTGTCTGTTATTCTAAAAGTGTATTAGTTCTGGTTTAAGCACTTGAGCTTCAGGCCAGTTATTTTACATTAAGAAGGTTCGTGGTCTGCACTCTTATGGGAGGAGAGGCTGGACCCTGCCCTTCTGAGCTGGGAATTTCTGGTTAAAGGCTTATAGTGCCTGCATATTTTCAACTGTTTCTTACTGAAATTGGTACACCTTGTTTGCTGTAGCATAGACTAGATCCAGGCCTGCTGAATCTAGCTCTGTTTATATGCTTGTTGTTTGTTTGCTTGTTATTTCCCTGAAACGCTAATACCACCTAAAACGCGGCTTTTCAGTGCTTCTGTAGACCCCTAGTGATATCTGCATTGCTTACTGTACTCATTTCCTTGTTTCACTTAAAAGAAAGTTACTGTTTGTCATTTTTGCATTTAAGTTACCTGTAACACATTGCATTTAAGTTACCTGGCACTTGCTCACTAAAGCAATTATATAAGTCAACACTAAAAAATTAAAAGCACTACACCCTCACAAAGTCCTCTTGAGTACCTTGTTCCCCATTGGCCCTTTTTTTCAATTATAAAGGAATTCCCAATACTATTCTAGCATGTCCAAAGGTCAGTTATCAATCTTCTCTCCGGTCCAGCTGGTGAATCTAGGAATCTTGAGGCAATGTTACTACTGCCTCATGTACACAGACAACCCTCTCCTCCTCCAAACAAATTCCAACACATGTGAGAGATGCATCCATATAGCCAAACTGGAGGGTAAGCTTTCTCAACTCAGTACTGGCGTAACCAGTCAGGAGGAGAAGGAAACCACACTCAGTACAATTCTAGTCTCACATAGACCTACCACGACAGCAAACCAAACACATAAACACACAAAAACATACTCGGAGGCTCTAAATAAAAATCTGCCTAAGCAGCAGAGACCTCCAAAGCAGACACCCAAGCGACCGCTACCCCAAAACAAAACACGTGCAACACATAGCTCACAAAGCCAGTGTGCCGAACAGTCGCAGCCCTTAAGGCTAAACAACACTCCTGATACACTTGTAATAGGTGACTCTATCGTCAGGCACACTGATGTCCCTCTCACCAGGCTGAACAAGGAGAAGGTCACGATGAGCTGCCTGTCGGGCGCTAGGATCCGCCACATAACACAAGCACTCAGGTCACTCCAAGGCAAGTACAAATATGACTCAGTCATTGTCCATGCTGGTGTGAATGACCTGAGACGTACCTCCCTGGACTACATGAAAAGAGACATAGAGGAGCTCTCTGAGCATGTGGCCCAGGCCGGTATGACCCTGACCTTGAGTAGCATCTTACCCTCACCAAGAATGATGCCACAATATGAAGACAAGATGATCAATTTCAACAATTGGCTTAAGTATTGGTGTCATTCAAAGGGGAGCCAATGCCTGTCAGCCTGGGATGACATGCTCGACAAGCCACGATGCTTCGCTAGGGACGGCTTGCACCTGTCACCTCTGGGCTTTCGGATATTGACAAAGGCTCTTGCTACCCCCATATTGCCTTTTTTAGGCAAGGCTCAAAAGACAAACCCACCTCCATAGGTACCACAAGGGATAAGAAACTAAGAGTAATGCTACTCAACGCCAGAAGTCTAAACCTCAAGATGCATGCACTCGAAACTCTCCTTAGCATGGAGAACATCGATATCTGTGCAGTAACAGAAACCTGATTCAAGGCTCCCGAGAGCACCCCAGCACTACCAAGTTATACCTCATACCATGCTTTTCGGCCCCAAAACTTGGACCGACCCACAAAAGGAGGGGGAGTATCAATATTCGTCAAAGATACCCACACCACAAGGTTGGTGGCACAGCACGAAGCATCAGAGACTATCCATGTGCAAATAACAGTGGGTAAAACTGCCTTCCAGTTTATAGCCTGCTACAGACCACCCTCCCTAACCCAGGAACCCCACTCGGCCTTCCTGAGAACACTGGAAAATATGAAGGTCTCTCCAAACACCATTATATTGGGCGACTTCAACTACCCAAACATAGACTGGGAGCATTACTCTAGCTCCAACACCCTAGCCCAAAGGTTCCTAGAATTTATAAACTCAAATGCTATGGAACAACTTGTTACCACTCCCACAAGAGGGGAAAACATACTGGACCTGATCATCACCAACATGGGGACTCTATGCTCCAGACCAGAAGTGTATCCCTCACTGGTAAGATCAGACCATAAACTAATCTCACTGGATATTCACATCCCGACCCCACCCCCTGCTCAGAAAACCACAGTGAAAAACTTCTTTAAAGCAAATTTCACACTCCTCAAAACCGAGGTGGAATCCTTCAAAGCCCCCGGGCCTGTGGAAAATACGGCCCAGACCGCAGAATCCTTTATAAATGCATTCTATGAACACCTTCAGGAATGCATGGATCATGTGATCCCAAATAAAACCAAGACCCAATTCTCCAAAGGCAGACGTCCTGTCTGGTGGACCCCAGCCATAAACAAACTATACAATAGAAGGAGGAAGCTACTAAATGATAGAACAAAATTCCAAAAAGGGAAGGTATCTCTGATCAGTATTAGCAAAAAACTATGGGCACTCATAAAATTGTCTAAGGCCAGCTTCGAGAGAAAAATTGCACAGGACACTAAGGATAATCACAAGGCTTTCTTTAGTTATGTTAGGAACCTGGGTGGTAATTCCCAGATATGCTCAGAATTAGTCCAAAATGACAAAAAATACACCGTACCCACAGACATTGCCAACATCCTAGCTGACAGGTTCAGCGCTAACTCCCCTCCCCACCAAAAGGGCAAATATCTATCCCAGCAGAGTGCTGCCCCCCTGACATCTCAGATGCTCAGGTAAGAGCCACCCTCTCCAAAGCAAAAAACACAGCATCAATGGGACCAGACGGTGTCCTGGGCTGCGTCCTACATGAACTCCAAGAAGAGCTAAACCCAAACATAAAACTACTGTTCAATCTCAGCCTTACTACAGGATATGTACCCAAAGAGTGGAGTACAGCAACTGTGGTCCCTCTCCACAAAGGTGGTGCCTCAACGGATCCTGGAAACTATCACCCCATAAGCCTGACTAGCTTGGTCTGCAAAGCTATGGAAAGGATCATCATGGACCTCATAAATAAAGATATTGGGGACCTACAGACACTGGATCCTACCCAGTTCGGCTTTGTTAAGGGCAGATCCTGCCTCTTAAACCTGGTTGATTTCTTTGAAACAGTCACCAAGGCCATTGACGAGGGGAAGGTGGTCCACACAGCGTACCTGGACCTCGCAAAAGCCTTCGATACAATACCCCACTCAGGCATTATAGATAAGCTCACCAGCTTAAATATAAACCCCTATGTCACTAGATGGGTTGCAAACTGGCTCAAGGACAGAACCCACATGGTTAGAATTGCTGGAGCCATGTCAGACTCCAAACCAGTTACAAGTGGCATCCCACAAGGCTCAGTCCTGGGACCTCTCTTGTTCGGTATATATTTCTCTGAGGTACAGGCCAACACGGAAGGACTGTGGCTGACCAACTTCGCAGATGACTGCAAACTGGGCGCCATAATAGACTCTCCAGCCGACACAAGCATCCTCCAAAAGGGCCTCATAGAAACAGACAACTGGTGCCAGAACCATGGCCTCAAGCTAAATGCCAAAAAGTGTATAGTCATCCCCTTTGGCAAAAACAAAGTGCCCACAAATTACCACATAGGTGGTAATCCATTAAGTACAGAAGAAGTAATTAGGGACCTGGGGACCCAAGTTGATAGCAATCTCTCATTTGACAACCACGTGGCCAAAGTGGTTAGAAAAACATTTTATATAGCCCACCTAATCATGAAGGGATTCACATCTAGATCATGGGGAGGTCATCGTGCCTCTTTACTCATCCCTCATCAGGCTCATAATTGAGAATAATGCCCCTTTTGGGATGTACCTTACCAGACACCTGCAGCAACTGGAAAGACCCCAAAAGTACCTCACCAAGAGGATCAAAGGGCTCAAACAGATGCCATATGCTGCCCGGTTAAAGAAACTCCAGCTCTACTCAGTGGCATACTGCCTGTTCAGAGGCGATCTGTGCCTGATGTATAAAGCCATGTCCAACCCGGAATTAATGGACATGCTGCACCTCAGAAAATCCAAATCCCATCGAGCTACACGCTCGAGAGACTTGAACCTCAGCACTGAAATAAATAGGACATGCTGGAGGGACAGATTCATAACCCAGAGGCTCCCTTCACTCTGGAATAAAATCCCAGTCCAGGTTAGGCAGAGTCCCTCACTGACTCTCTTCAAGAGGAATCTTGATGAGTGGATGGGAGATCGTAGGTTTACCCCGGGTATCACTTCTGTGTCACTGTTAGACAGAGGCACAGTATACTAACCTCAAAAAAGGGCATAGCAAAATTAATTTAAAATGGGTGGCGAAAGCCAGACACATTCTGGCTAGGCTTATAAATGCCCTAGGGCAGATAGCCTAGTATGAACCTATGAACCTACCTGTTGCCAAACAAACCTTGTTTAAGTGACTGCCCTATTAACATTGTATTTTATTTTGATAAACACAACAAAACATGTTGAGGTCTTGTTAGAGATCATTCATTCTCCTAGAGTTGTAGCTATATTTGTGGCTTCCTTTATAAATGTTTCCACTCAAGATGTTCTAGAACAGCATCATGGACTACAGTTCATACCTTAACAAAGCAGTACAAACTTGCCAGATGTTCTTCATCTCACATTGCTGCAGTCCTTACACTTGGGGTAGTCCGCTGTCCTCGGTCGGCCCGAATATCAAAGTATAAGGCTGACGTCGGTCAAGGCGCATTAGACTGACATCAGGACGTCAGGGTACAAATGCGCATGACCGACGTCATATCCTCAGTCTTTTTTGCCGCATGGTCCGATGCAGAAGCAGCGTTGCAAGTGCCGTTCGGCGTTCTGAAATTTTTCGAATTCGGAGTTTCAGACCGAGTCAATGTTGGCTAAGTACCCCGTTGGGGAATATTTTAGTTTTTTCTTGCCTCAGTGGTTTACCGGATGTCAGAAAAAGTGAATAACTGTATTTCTTGTGGGAAACAGATACCGCAAAGAGATTATCATACTTTGTGTATTCCTTGTTTAGGGCCTGAGCACGACGTTGTTGGGTGTCGCTTTTGTGCTAGATTCAATAAGCACACTATTAAGAGAAGGTTAGATTGTGCCAGGTAAGTCTTCGGGAAGCGGTGCAATTATAATATGCCGTCGGATGCTCCGGCGTCCGCTTCTTCGAAGAAGCGCAAGGATAAGGCAGCTAAGCCCAGGTTAGACGAGTCGTCCGTACCGGACACCGGTTCTTTAGAGGTGTCGGTGGAGCCGGTGGTTCCACCGGAGGTTTCTCTGGAGTCCCAGGGGGAGACCTTGTTATTGCAAGATGTGACCTCTCAGGAGGCAGGTCAGGCTGAAGGGGCTTCTCAGGTTACTGTACTCCCCTCCCTTCCCAGGGTGGTTAGGCCTTCTCCTTCTGTTTCCAAGGCTTCTCCCAGAGGCAGGCCAGCTTTAGCTTCAGTTGGTGTCACTCCTAGTTCTTCAGGATCTGTGCCCAAGAAGCATATGCTTAAAATGGCAGAAGATTTGATTACCTTGATTAGGGGTTCTTTGCCCCCTCCTGATAAGAGGCCTAGGGTGGAACCTGAGTTGGGGAGTTTTGAGCAGGCTTCAGATGTTTCAGAGTCTTCGGCTGAAGACTTGCAGGAGTACTCTCCTTATTCTGATTCTGATGTGGATGATTCTACTCCTTCTGCTTCTCCTCCTGAGGATTTTTCTTTTTCAGAGACTCTTCATTCCATGAGGGAGCATTTTAAGTGGGAAGGTCAGGACTTCTCTGATTCCAGGAAAAGGCTTAGGGAATTTTTGTTTCTACCCCAGCATAGACCTTTGGCTATACCTCCTGTTCTGGATGTTGTGGAGGATGTGTTTGCAGAGGCCTCTCTTAATCCTGATTCTTTGCCTCCTGCTCCTGTTAAGCCGGATAGGTATTATAGGGTGCCTGAAGCTCATAAGTATCTTTTTAAGAGTCCTAGGGTGGACCCAGAAACTATTAGTCAGGGGCCTAAGGGTGTTAAGGCTTCTGTTGTTAAAAATCCGGTTCCTCCAGATAAAGAGGCCAGGGATTTGGATAGATGGGGAAAGAAAGTCTATACTTCTTCTACCCTTGCTATGAGGGCTCTGAATTGCCAGTTTCACATGTTGAAATACCAAAACTATCTACTGTCTCAATTGAAGTCTAAGGTAGATGCTCTGGCGGAAGGTATTGACTGTAAAGAGTTACAAGATTTGGTACATGTCTCTGAACAAGTGGGTAAGCATTCTTTGCAATGTGGTTTTGATGCTGTACAGGCCTCGTCTAGGGTGGCTGCCACTGGATCAGTTCTTCGCAGGCACGCCTGGCTAAGGGATCAGAATTTAGCTGACCATGTTAAGACAAGGATTTTAGATGCTCCTTTTTGCAATCTGATGTGTTATTTGGTTCACCTGTTGAGGCAGTCTTAAAGAAAATGGAAGATAAGGCTAAGTCTATGCAGACTGTTAAAGATTTTTTGCAGGTTCAGCCTCCGAAGTTTAGCAGAAATTGGCCTACCAAAGGGTGGACGTATCTTTCTTATGATTCCCAGTCTAGGGGTAGGTCTAGACGTGGTAGGGGCAGAGCTCAGGGCTCTTTCAGGCCTAGAACAGGGAGTTCTCCTGCACAGTCTTCGGCTGAGGGCAGGGGTCAGTCCTTTCGTAAACAGACCCAATGACCTACCTTTTCAGCTGCCAGAGCCTTCTCGTCTGGCAGCACCTTTGGGAGGAAGGTTGGCACTTTTCAAGGAAAATTGGAGTTTAATTACCCAAGACAGATGGGTATTGGATATCATACACCAAGGTTACAGGTTTTATTTCCATACCTTGCCTCCTTTCAAAGGCATGCCAGACGTTCCTCCTCAGCAAAGAATAGAGGCTCACAAACAGATTTCTCTGCTGCTCCAAATGGGAGCCATACAACCGGTCCCTATGTCAGAAGTGGGCCTAGGATTTTATTCTCGCCTGTTCCTAGTACCAAAAAAGGGGAACACGTGGAGACCAATTTTGGATTTATCTATCCTCAACACTTATCTGGACATTCCCAAGTTCAAAATGTTGACGTTACAACAGCTTTTACCTCTGCTGGGCAAAGATCACTGGATGGTGACTCTGGATCTCAAGGAGGCTTACCTTCATGTTCCTATCAGGCTAAGTTGCAGGAAGTATCTACATTTTCGGGCTGGGACTTCTCATTATCAGTTCTCTGCATTGCCCTTTGGCTTATCTACTGCGCCCAGAGTGTTCACGAAGGTTCTGGCTCCAGTGATAGCTTTCTTCAGGCTAAGAGGAATACAGATCTATCCTTATTTGGACGATTGCCTGATTCTGGCTCAAGGAAAGGACAAACTTCTTCATCATCTACACTATGTGATAGCAGTGCTAAGATGCCTGGGGTATTCTGTGAACGAAATAAAGTCCAGTCTAGTACCCTCTCAGGACATGTGCTTTCTGGGTGTGAGACTGAATACAGCATCCCAGATGGCCTTTTTTGACCCCGGACAAACAAAAGAATCTTTCTTTACTTCCATCAATTGTCTCATCAGTCCAGGCTGACTGCAAGGACAGTCCTTCAAGCCTTGGGGTTCATGGCATCTTGTATTCTGGTGCTTCCCAATGCCAAACTGCATATGAGGAAGCTACAATGGTATCTCAAAAATGTATGGACACAGCACTGCCAAGATATGGACATTGTCATTCAGATAATACCTTGCATTCAAAAGGAATTTTTGTGGTGGGCTCAGGAATGTCACCTAAACAAGGGACTCTCTGTGACCCGGCCAGAGGCGAGTCAGATTCTAACGACAGATGCCTCAGACAAAGCTTGGGGAGCTCATCTAAATGGAAAGTGGATACAAGACACATGGCCTGCCAGACTTCTGCATCTACATATCAACCTGAAGGAGATGTTAGCAGTCCAATTTGCATTAATAGCTTTCAAGGATTTACTTCTTCCAGGGCAGGTGTTGATTCTAACAGACAACACAACTGTCATGTGGTACATCAACAAGCAAGGGGGAACTCATTCTTATCCTCTGTGCAGACAAGCAATGATTTTGTGGGAGACTGCTCTCAGTTTAAAGCTAAATCTACAGGCAAGGTTTCTGCCGGAGCACAGAACTCCTTAGCAGATGTGTTGAGCAGACAAATTATGGATCCCCACGAGTGGAAATTGGATCCTCATGTGTTTCAGAAATTGACAGTGTCATGGGGAACTCCAGACATAGATCTGTTCGCTTCTCCACTAAACTACCAGCTGCCAAAGTTTTGCACAAAAGTTTTCATCCCACAGCTTGGAAAGTGGATGCTCTTTCCTTCAATTGGAGCAATCTTCATGTGTATGCTTTCCACCTCTGCCTCTCCTCCCAAAGGTACTTCTGAAGGTCAGACAGGACAAGCCAAAGATGATTTTAATAGCTCCAGATTGGCCTCGACAGCATTGGTACCCGCTACTGAGAAGTCTGGTGGGAGCCTCCATGGCCTTTACCTTCGATTCCTCACCTGCTGTCTCAGGAGAACAGTCATTTACTCAATGTCAAACTTCACTCTCTTCACCTGACAGCCTGGCATATTCTGTTTTAAACCCTGGAGGGTTTCAGCTTCCACAGCAAGTTTTGAATGTTATTTTGGAGGCCAGAAGGCCTAGTACAAGGAAAGTGTACGCAGATAAATGGAAGAGATTTTTATTTTGGAGTGCAGCAAAAGCATTTGATGTTTCTAAGCCTAATTTAAGTGTGGCTCTTCAATATCTTACTGAGTTACTGGACAAAGGTTTGTCCTTCTCTTCTATTAAGATTCATGCTGCAGCAATTTCTGCTCACTATGATTGTGACCCACCATTGTTTTCTCATCCTTTGTTTAAGCAATTCCTTAGAGGGGCAAAGAATATAAGACCCCCACGGAGAGCTCCTACTCCTGCTTGGGATCTCAATTTTGTGTTGGAGAAACTCACTCTACAACCTTTTGAGCCTGCAGCTACTGCTGAGTTGAAATATTTATCATGGAAGACTGCTTTTTTGTTGGCCATTACCTCTGCGAGAAGGGTTTCTGAATTACAGGCCCTTATGGCAGTTGAGCCTTTCTTAATTTTCCATAAGGATAGGGTATCTTTGCGTACTAATCCTTCCTTTCTGCCTAAAGTGGTTTCTAGTGTGGCTTTAAACCAAACTATTCATTTGCCTACCTTTTATGCAAACCCCCAAAATAAAGGGGAAAAGATTTTGCACACTTTGGATATACACAGGCAGTTGCGATATTATTTGAGCAGAACTAAAGGGTTCAGGCAGTCTCAGCAGTTATTTGTTTCTTTTGCTTTGAGTTCTCAGGGCAAGCCTGTGTCAAAACAAACTATTTCTAAGTGGATTGGGTTGTGCATTGCTTTCTGTTATTCCCATCATGGCAAGGAGGTTCCAGCTGGGATTAGGCCTCATTCCACTAGGGCTACTGCCACTTCAACAGCCTTTTTAAGGGGGGTGGCAACTAAAGATATCTTGGAGGCAGCTACTTGGAGTTCAGTCCATACTTTCTCTAAGCATTATCACCTTCCACTTTACTCTAAATCTAGGGCTGGTTTTGCCACTGCTATTTTACAGGGCATTTTGGCAGCTCCTGCTTCTTTATAGTTGTGCCATCCTCCCTTACCTCTGCTTTGGGATTCTACCCAAGTGTAAGGACTGCAGCAATGTGAGATGAAGAACATAGTACAGTTTTGTACCTACCATAAATGTAGATGTTCGAAGATCCACATTGCTGCAGTCCAATTTACCTCCCTCCTTCCCTCTGTAGTTAGAGGTTGTGTGGGTTGGATTGTAAATATTGTGTATATTGTATATATTGTACATATTATTAGTGCTAGGGTGGTTGGTTGGTTGTTTTGTTGTCTTTGTGTTTTGACCTTTCTTGTTAGGGTCTTCTGACATCTGGGGCAAGAAAAGACTGAGGATATGACGTCGGTCATGCGCATTTGTACCCTGATGTCCTGATGTCAGTCTAATGCGCCTTGACCGACGTCAGCCTTATACTTTGATATTCGGGCCGACCGAGGACAGCGGACTACCCCAAGTGTAAGGACTGCAGCAATGTGGATCTTCGAACATCTACATTTATGGTAGGTACAAAACTGTACTTTTCAAGGTGCAGAGGGATAAAGTCCTGACTACAACTGAGATTTCTTGGTTTCAGTTACTGACCTGAGCACTAGATCAGCTGGTGAGACAAAGTAAGGCATGGATGCCTAGGGTGTCCAGTCCATGGTAGAATTACTAGTGGAGACCAGAAAGTATGAGGTGTGCTTACTTAGAAGGAGAGCCTTGCCTGCCTAGGAATCATATAATTTATGAAAGCAGATGACTTGCCATTGCTATGGCCCATTGCATATTGAACTCTTCAGCATCTACAGGCATGCATGTCTTTGAGACTTTACTGTAGTTTCTCTGAAGCTGTGTACCAAATGAACACTGCTGCTCTGTAGGATACACGTAGTCTGACTGCTGATAAGGTTGCTATGGGGTTTTGGGAGTTACTTTAACTACAAATATTGTCTCCCCCCATCAATGGTGGCTCACCATTGTAAGAACTGATATGACTGTAGAATCCTGATATGAAATAGAAATAACTGGAAGCAACTGAAATGAGACTGGAATGAATGTCTTTATATATTAATTACCCAAACTTGTGCTGAACAGGTGCCATTCTCTCCTTTATGGGCCAAATCTTCTTATATCTTTCAGAATAAAGTCTGCAAATGCTGTAGCTTGGTTAAGAATGCTTTATTATGTACAGTTTAGAGATGTCAACAATATCTGAATACTATCTCCAGAAGCAGTGCTGATAAACTTTAATAGTCTGTAGCTTCTGCACTTGTATTCTCCATATTCCTTTCCTCCTGAATTGAATCATTAATATTCTAGAATGCAGGATATTTGACCTGACTTCTTTACTCATACTCGTGTCTGTACTGCAATGACTTTCTGCATATCGCTCACTGACCGTGTCTGAAGTATCTACTAATTGTCTGAAGTATCTCCTAATAATCTACACGCCTCTTTAGCCTTGGTTCTTGAGCCTTATAAGTTCTGTTTGTTCTGAATGTACTGCACATTCTGTTCTTATCTGTTTTCTTGACTGAAGGCTATTTTCATTGATTGAAAGTGCATTCACTGAAACTGTATGCAAACTGTGAAAGTCTGCTTTAATATGGCTGAATTTCTAGACTTATGTAAAGAGAATACTGTATTTTTGGCTAACAAATAAAACCTCATCTTAAAACAGGCTTGTAGCAAGACAAATTTTGTCACCACCATTCTACAGTAAATGCCCACCTCTAAGGGGTAACCAGTTACCTTTTAGGATGCTATCTAAATGTTATGATTTGTTGTTAAAGTGGACACCACTGAAATACAGTTGAGTTGTGAGATATATTCACTTTAACAACAGATCTTTTGAGAAGTCTCTGAAATAGTTAAATTACCTAGTCTATTCATTGCATTGGTATTGTTATACAAGTTACAGTTTTTTACTATTGCTAGTTATGATTGTTTACTATTATATTTCTCTTAGATTGTTTCTTTTTTTTTTACATGGGTACATTAATAGAGTGGTTTAGTATATGTACATATCATTCTGCGGAAGCTGTTACAGTGTACATGCCAATGATATATAAATATATATTGGAGAGACTTGTGTTACCTATGCCTGTACTGCTGCTGGTACAAGATTTATGCCCTTTACGGGGATGAAAACTGCTGTTGAAGAATCGGTCAGGCCAATAATGTTTAGGTGATGAATATAGCCAATTGTGTTTCAATGTTATGGTGACAACTCCTTGACTGCCTTACATAGCTGCTGTATCAATACTATTTTTCAGATCATTTTGTTAATGAGTTTATTGTCAATACTGATTCCTAGTATTGTGTTACAAATACTGGATCTTAGACATACCTCTGAACCTCTTACTGCAAGAAATCTGGATAAAGACTAAAATAATGAGGGGACAAAGGTGCAAAAAAGGGACAGATTTTAAATACTGCTGTTATAAACTTAGAAAGTTGCTAGAACAACAGGATTTGTGTTAGCATGCATTTTCCAAAGTATGCAAAGTCTGAAACTCATATGTATGTCATTATTTAGTGACTTCAGTCCTCAGTGATTTCTTACAGAGCCACAAATCTTATGAGTCACAGACCAAAAATATGAGGCAAAATTCTACACATTCTGCAAAAATCTGGACAGTTGAGCGGTATAATCCTAAAAGATTAATTAACTTTTTGTTAGAATTTTATTTGCTTATGTTGTCAGTTGTGCTACTTGCTGTTTTCAGTTTTTCTGTTGTAATTGTACACTGTCTTTTCTGCACATCTGCCACTGCTTGCTTAATTTCAGTCATCAGTTTGCACTGTTACTGATTCGCATTTATACTGTTATTTTCTCTTTTTCTTAATACATTTGCATCTGTCATTAATTTCATTTGTTTAATTATTGTAAGACTACGTTTCTGTAACAGTTGATTTCCTTACATTCACTGCTGCAGTATTTCTTACAAAAGGGATTCCGTGCGTGAAGCCCACCGTCCGGCCAGTTTACCAAAATCTACCGTTGCTTTAAGGTATGCTGAACATCACCTGCACACTCCTTGCATAGGGTAGGGCATAAAGGTGATGCTCAGGCGTACCATCTACAGAACTTCTTTGCCACCAATCTGAATATTGTTTTAACCATTAGTCTGATGTCCTTCAAGGATGCATCTGCAGTCCTAACAAATGGGTTGTCCTGTCGTCAGGCAGCCCTTCGGTCGGCCGGATTCCAAAGTCTGGGTCCGGCCTCGGCTGGTGTTGCACTTCACCCGACGTCATCTCTGCTGGTCTTCGGGTATAAAGGCATCAGCCGACGCCATTTTCCCCAGTCTTTCTTGCCGTGGCCGAAGCAGAAGCTGTTCGCAAGTGCCGGTCGGTCAGATCCAGAGATTACTACTACCGAATACAACTTCGAAGACTTCTAAAAGCTAAGTACCCCGTTGGGGACTCTTTCTTGCCTCAGCCGATGTCAGAAAAAGTAAATAACTGTTTAACTTGTGGGAAACAAATACCTCATAAAGATTTCCACTCTTACTGCTTACCTTGTTTAGGCCCAGACCACGACGTAGCAGCTTGTTTAGCCTGTGCTTCCTTCAACCGACAAACGCTTAGGCGTCGGTCGGAGTTTGCTGAACAGTTTTTCGGCTCAGATTTTGCGTACATTATGCCGTCGGATCCTCCGACTACCCAAATTGTTAAAAAATGCAAAGAAAAGGACCGACACTCGCGGTCCGCAGTTTCGGCCGAAACCACGGTAAAGCAAACCGCGAGTGTCTCGGTTTCGGCCGAAACCGAGCAAACGGTTCAATCTACAGCCGAATCCATGACTACTACCGAGGCCCCTTCTACCCTAGCTGAATCGGCCTCTGAAATTTTACCTACAACTGTGGTTTCTACAGAGTTATCGGACACCATCCCTTTGGATGTCTCTACCCCAGCACGTGGTGCTGCTAGGCCTCCTGCAGCCATGTCTATAAAGGCCTTTGCCAGGGCTAAAGCAGCCAAAACTGCTAAATCAGTGCCTGTTAAGCCCCCCTCTCACAGGCCCAGCTCCAGTTCACAAATGCTTACTTTGGCAGAGGATCTCATCTCCTTAATAAGAGGATCCCAATCTCACCCAGACAGGGCCTCACAACCCTCAGAAAAGAGACCGAGTAGAGCCCCTGAGCCAGGCTCCTCAGATGACTCTTCTGATGACTCAGACATTACAGACCATCCAGAGGCTCCTCTTTCTACTTATGAAGATTCTGATGCTGAAGAATCTATTCCTTCTGCCTCTCCACCAGAGGAATTTTCCTTTGGGGAAACCTTACATGCCATGTGAGAGCAATTCCAATGGCAGGGACAAGATTTCTCAGATTCAAGGAAAAGGCTTAGGACCTTTTTACACTTACCGCAGCATAGGCCCTTAGCTATACCTCCAGTTCTTCCTGTTGTGGATGATGCCTTTAATGATGTTTGCACTGCTCCTGATACTTTACCTCCAGCCCCTGCTAAGCCCGACAGGTTCTACAGGGTACGGACACTCATCACCACTTATACAAGGCCCCTTTTGCAGATCCGAGACTATCTCCCAGGGGCCTAAGGCAGTAACCGACCTCAGCAAAAACCCTCTCCCTTCTGATAGGGAATCCAGGTCCTTAGAGATGGGGTAAAAAGTATACACCTCTGCTACTCTCTCAGCTAGAGCTTTGAACTGTCAGTTTCATATGATCCAATACCAAGAGTTTATGCTTGATCAGTTAACTAAGAAACTGTCCTCTGATGATTCCTTAGATAAGAAATATGTTCTAGAAATGGTGAATAACATTCAGCAGGTTAGTAACCATTCTTTAAAATGTGGCTATGATGCACTGGAGGCTTCATTTAGATCAGCCATGACTGGCACAGTTATAAGAAGGCATGCATGGTTGAAAGAGCAGGTCTTGCCGGATCATGTTAAAGCAAAGCTTTTAGATGCTCCTATGGACAAGGTCAGTCTATTTGGTTCTCCTGCCCAACAAGTAATGAAGAAAATGGAAGAGAAGGCAAAATCTGTACAAACAGTTAAAGATTTCTTACAGGTACAGCCCCCAAGGTTCAGCAGGAACTGGCCTTCCAAAAATTGGTCCTTTCCAGACTCCTCTAAAAGCCAGAGAGGCAGGAATAGGCATTCTAGAGGCAGAAATCAATCCAGAGGAGGTGCCTACAGGAGACGCCAGTGGCAAGGCAATAACCAACGAGCCACGGATACAACCACTACCACTGCAACAGGACAATCACAGTGACTTGGTTCTAACACCGCCTACCAGGGAACAAATTGTAGCACCCTTAGGCGGAAAGTTAGCATTATTTTCAAAAAACTGGCACTATATCACAAGAGACAACTGGATTTTGCAAACTATAGACCAAGGGTACAGGTTTCATTTCCATGCCTTACCAGCAAAAAGAGGAATGCCAAACCTGCCACCAAATCAAAAGTCAGAAGCCCTAAAACAAATAGCTCAATTAAAAAAGATGAGAGCTGTGGAAAGGGTACCACCTACAGAACAGGGCAAGGGATTTTACTCCAGACTCTTCCTAGTACCAAGAAAAGAAAACAGTTGGAGACCTATTCTCGACCTGTCCGCTTTAAACACATTCATCATTGTTCCAAAATTCAAAATGCTGACCCTACACCAACTTCTTCCCATGCTGGGCAAGGAGTATTGGCTGGTAACTCTAGATCTCAAGGAGGCATACCTGCACGTCCCCATACGACCAATTTGCAGAAGATACCTCAGATTTCTTGCAGGATCAGAGCATTATAAATTCTCAGCATTGCCCTTTGGCTTATCTACTGCGCCCAGAGTGTTCACGAAATGCCTGGCATCAGTAATCGCTCATTGCAGGCTTCAGGGAATCCAAATTTATCCATACCTGGACGACTGCCTGATACAAGCGGACAACAAAAGCAAGCTGACACAAGACTTACAAAGAGTCATTTGCTTACTACAAGCTCTGGGATACACAGTCAATTTAAAAAAGTCAAAACTGATACCATCCCAGACAATAACATTCTTGGGTGCAGAATTGGACACAGTAAAACAGATGGCATTCCTAACTACAGAAAAACAAGAACAACTTCCTCTGTACTTCTTGACACTAGCAAAGCAGAACAAACTAACAGCAAGGAAAGTTCTGCAGGCTTTGGGTTTCATGGCATCCTGCATAATCTTGGTCCCCCATGCCAGACTGCATATGAGAAAGCTACAGTGGTACCTAAAGAATTTATGGTCTCAACACAAGCACAGCTTAGAAACCGAAATACCATTAATTCCATGCCTGAAACAAGAGTTCCTATGGTGGGCTCAGACATGCCAGGCAAACCCAGGATTGGCCTTCCACAACATTCAAGCAAGCCAAACCATCACAACGGATGCCTCAGACCTCGGTTGGGGGGCACACATGCTGGACAAGTGCATTCAAGGCCTATGGACTCCAGATCAGCTACACCTGCACATAAATCAAAAAGAGATGCTGGCAGTAAAACTGGCAATCCAGAATTTCAGACCATTCCTCAAAGAGGGCCAAGTGATGATAAGGACAGACAACACCACAGTCATGTGGTACATCAACAAACAGGGAGGTACTCATTCATACCCCCTGTGCCGAATGACTCTGGACCTGTGGAATATGGCTCTGAGCTACAACATTCAATTACAGGCAATATTTGTACCGGGAAAAAAAAACATCCTAGCAGACATGTTAAGCAGAACTACCTCGGATGCTCACGAATGGATGCTACACCCGGACATCTTCAAGGCCATCACAAAGAAATGGGGAATGCCACAAATAGACCTATTTGCATCCCCACTCAACCACCAGCTCAAGAAATTCTGCACAAGGACTTACCACCCTCTTGCTTGGAAGGTGGACTCTCTATCCTTCAATTGGAAAGGCCTAACAGCATATGCATTTCCACCCCTTCCTTTGATGCACAAGGTACTACTGAAAATCAAAGAGGAACGGCCAAGGATAATTCTGATAGCTCCAAATTGGCCAAGACAACATTGGTATCCATTACTGAGGAGCATGTCTCGGGGGGGGAAACGTGGACTCTACCCTGATTCCTTTGATGTTGACTCAGTGCAACTACAACATCTTGCATCCAAACCTGAAAACTCTGCAACTCACTGCCTGGAACATTACATAAGAACATCTAACCCAGATTTATCCCAAAGGGTTAAAGACATTATCCTTGAGGCCCGCAGACCTTCTACCAGAAGGAACTATGCAGGAAAATGGAAAAGGTTTGTCATTTGGAGTACGGAAAGAGGAAAGATGTGTCAAAGTAGATATTGCCAACATCCTGGAATATTTGGCAGAGCTCCTACATACTGGCCTGTCTTATTCCTCCATCAAGATACATGCATCAGCTATTTCTGCAGAATACAGCCTCGATCCTCCTGTCTTCTCGCATCCTCTACTCAGGCAGTTCCTCAGAGGAATTAAGAATGTAAAACCTCCTAGGAAACCACCATTACCAGCATGGGACTTGAATTTTGTGCTAGAAAAATTGACACTCCCTCCATTCGAACCAGCAGCAACAGCAGATCTTCAACACCTATCCTGGAAAACTGCTTTCCTACTGGCAATTACTTCAGCAAGAAGGGTTTCAGAACTACAGGCTTTAATGGCAGTACAACCCTTCCTAATCTTCCATCAAGATAGAGTGTCCATGAGAACTAATCCTACATTTATGCCTAAGGTGGTATCCAGACTGTCTCTAAACCAGGCAATCCACCTACCTACCTTCTTTCCCAATCCACAGAACAAAGGGGAAAGACTGCTGCATACCTTGGATGTACATAGACAGTTGCGCTACTACCTGGACAGAACCAAGGGCAATAGAAAAACTGACCAGCTCCTAGTAGCCTATGCAACAGGAAGGGAAGGAAAAGCAATTCCAAACAGACAATCTCCAAGTGGATAGGAAATTGCATAAGATTCTGTTACTCCTATCATGGAAAGCAAATTCCACAGAACATAAGGCCTCATTCTACAAGGGCTACAGCCACTACCACAGCCTTCTTACGAGGAGTGGCTACCAAGGACATTATTGAGGCTGCTACTTGGACCTCCGTGCATACATTTGCCAAGCATTATAACTTACCTCTATACTCTAGATCCCGAGCAGGCTTTGCCACTGCAGTGTTGCAAGGGATCCTAAGTACACCATAATTCTTATTCCTCCTCCCCTAGTTTGGCTATGGTATTCTACCCATTTGTTAGGACTGCAGATGCATCCTTGAAGGACATAGTACAGTTTTGTACCTACCATAAATGTAGATGTCCGAACAGGATAGCATCTGCAGTCAGGATTACCCACCCTCCTTCCCCTCTGTGGTACTCCTAGGGTATTGTCCACCTAATAGCTAGCTGGGGGGGGGGGGGATCTCTTATGGTGTATTTGTTTGTATATATGTACATACATGCATATTTTTTGTGTTTGCCTTCTACTTTTTGGGAAACATTGGCATTTACCAAAATTTAGCTATCCAAGAGGGCTACTGGCATCTGGGGCAAGAAACACTGAGGAAAATGGCGTCGGCTGATGCCTTTATACCCGAAGACCAGCAGAGATGACGTCGGGTGAAGTGCGACACCAGCCGAGGCCGGACCCAGACTTTGGAATCCGGCCGACCGAAGGGCTGCCTGACGACAGGACAACCCATTTGTTAGGACTGCAGATGCTATCCTGTTCGGACATCTACATTTATGGTAGGTACAAAACTGTACTTTATCTCTGTCTGTTTTTTTTCTGTTTGTTGGCATTACTGTGCTTACTCCAGTTTGCTGGAGTCCTCACAGTTGCAGATAAGTACCCAGTTCGTTTTTGGTTACTTTTTCTGTTTGTTTTGTGCTGTTTGGGGTTAATGTCATCCAGGAAGGGTAAATGCCAGTGTCGGAGACTGATTCCCCATGTCACAATAAGTGTCTTTTTTGCCTAGGTGCTGCTCACGACCATACATCGTATTCAATTTGTCAGGCATTTGTCCCCAGAACTCTTTGTAGTAGGCTTTCTTCTCTTTCCTTGTATCTTGAGAACCAGTGCCTTAACCTTCTTGCTGCAGATACTATGGATGGAACTTCCTGCCCCAAGGCCTGTGAGGATCTGACGGGCAGCACATCTGACGAGGCTTTGCAGGTGTCCGTTTTGGGTGTTCAGAGGGAATCATGGTTTACTGTTTCTGAGGGGTCTAGAGGGGTTCTGCAGTTTCTCTTTAGGGGAGAGGTTCCTACTGCAGTTATGGAATGCCATCCTGAGCCTGTATAGGCTTTCTCAGGTTTCTAGGATGGATGTCCCCCTTAAAAAAGAAACAGAAAACTAATCATGTTTCTTCTGCTCATAGGGATCCACAAAGTGAGTGGCAGGCCTTTACACATGGGTTATTTAATGCTTTACTGTCATTGAGGGCTCCTCAAGGGGTTTCAGTTCCTGTTGTTCTATGGCCCTCTTCTTCCCCTAAAAGGCCCAGAGAATTGAATCCCTCTGAGGAGGACTCTGATGATGACTCCCTTGCTTATTCTACCCAGATTTCTTCTCCTTTAGACTACGGGTCTGAGGAGGAGGATTCTCATACTCTAGATAATCCCTTTGAGTAAATTTCCTTTGGGGACACAATCTCTAGGATGATGGAATTTTTTATGTGGGATTGTGCCCAGGTTTCGGATATCCATAAGAGGTACTACGAGTTACTGCAGATGGAATCTCCTAAACTTGCAGCCATTCCTCCTGTCTTGCCTGCTTTATTTGATGTTTTTTCCAATGCCTCTAAAGCACCAGATTCTCTGCCCTCTGCTCCCAAGAAGTCTGATAGGTTTTATAGGGTGCCTGAGGACTGTTCCTTTTTGTTTAAATGTCCTACTGCTGACCCTTCTGTGGTGTCTGTAGCCTCTGATAAGCCATCTCAATTGCTTCCTTCATCCAAGTTACTGCATTCTGACAAGGACAGTAGAACCATGGATAAGCTGGGTAAGAAGGTTTATACTTCAGCTACCCTAGCTGTTAGGGCTATTAATTATCAGACCCATATCTCTAGGTATGTCTTAACTCTTCTTTCTCAAGCTTGTCAGCTTCTTTCTGATCTTCCAGACTTTGAGAGTAAATTATCTGCTCTTTGCTTGCTTGGGACTTCCTCTTAGGTAGTTCATCATTCTATCAAATATAGTTATGACGCAGCAGATGACTCTTCTAGGGCTGCTGCTTCTGGTTAAGTTCTGAGGAGATATTCATGGCTTAGGCTTCAACCTTTACCCAATGATATTAAGGCTAAGTTGATGGATGCTCCACTGGATAATAATCTTTTGTTTGATGAAGCGGCTGCTTGTTTATTTAAGTCTCCTCAGGACAAGGGGAAGGCTTTACAGGAGTTTAAGCATGTCTTTGTTTCTCTTGTGCCTAAAGTTCAGCAAAACTACCCTTCAAAGCCAGCCTTTGTTTGTAGGCAATCTCACCCTCCTTCTAAAGGTAAAAAGGGTAGTAAATGGACTCCTCCTGCTAAGGCCACTTAGACTGCAGGGATTCTTAAGCCTTCCTTTCCTGACAAACCAGGTGCTGTCTGACTATCCACCTGTTCCCAGCCACATTCCTCTTTCTTTTCACCTTTTTCTTTCTCTTCCTGTTTGGCTCTGAATCACCCAGGATTTTTGGGTTCTGTCAATCATTCGGCAAGGGTACTTCATGGTCTGGATTTCCCCTCCTAGGGAACAACTTCCTTTTTTCCCAGAGGTTCTTCAAGACCTCTTGTCTCAGGGTAGTATTCAAGAGGTGCCTGTGTCCCAAATAGGGAAAGGATTTTATTCAAGAATGATGTTCTTCATTCCACATTGCTGCAGTCCTAACTATTGGGTAGTCCGCTGTCCAGTCGGCCCGAATACCAAAGTATATGGCTGACGTCGGTCAGGGCGCATTAGACTGACGTCAGTACGTCAGGGTACTAATGCGCATGACCGACGTCATATCCTCAGTCTTTTTTGCCGCATGGTCCGATGCAGAAGCAATTTTGCGAGTGCAGGTTGGCGTTCTGAAAGTTTCTGAAGTCAGAGTTTCAGACCGAATCAAAGTTGGCTAAGTACCCCGTTGGGGAATATTTTGTTTTTTTCTTGCCTCAGTATTTAACCGGATGTCAGAAAAAGTGAATAACTGTATTTCTTGTGGGAAACAGATACCTCATAGGGATTACCATACTTTGTGTATACCTTGTTTAGGGCCTGAGCACGACGTTGTTGGATGCCGCTCTTGTGCTAGATTTAACAAACACACTATTAAGAGGAGGTTAGACTGTGCCAGGTTAGTGTTTGGGAAGCGTTGTAATTATAAAATGCCGTCGGATGCTCCGACTAAAAAACGCAAAGATAAAGCAGCAAAGCCTAGGGTGGAGGAACCGACAGTCCCAGACGTCGGTTCTTTGGAAGGCTCAGTGGAGCGGAGGTTTTGCCAGGTGTCTCTTTGGAGTCTCAGGGAGAGACTTTACTGTTACAGGATGTATCCTCTCAGGAAGTAGGCCAGGCTGAGGGGGCTTCTCAGGTGGCTGTTCTTCCCTCTCTTCCTAAGGTGGTTAGAGCCTCCCCTTCAGTTTCCAAGGCTTCTTTGAGGGGCAGGCCAAGTTTAGCTTCTGTGGGGGTTTCTCCTAGTGCTTCAGGATCTTTGCCTAAGAAACATATGCTTAAAATGGCAGAGGATTTGATTACTATGATTAGGGTTCTATGCCCCTCCTGATAAGAGGCCTAGGGTGGAACCTGAGTTTGAGAGTTTTGAGCAATGCTCGAGGCTTGAGTCTTGCTGAAGACTTGCAGGAGTACCCTCCTTATTCTGATTCTGATGTGGATGATTCTACTCCTTCTGCTTCTCCTCCTGAGGATTTTTCATTTTCAGAGACTCTGCATTCCATGAGGGAGCATTTTAAATGGGAAGGTCAAGATTTCTCTGATTCCAGGAAAAGGCTTAGAGAATTCTTGTTTTTACCCCAGCATAGGCCTTTAGCTATACCTCCAGTTTTGAATGTGGTGGAAGATGTGTTTGCAGAGGCTTCCCTGAATCCTGATTCTTTGCCTCCTGCCCCAGTTAAACCGGATAGGTATTATAGGGTGCCTGAAGCTCATAAGTATCTTTTTAAGAGTCCTAGGGCAGACCCAGAAACTGTCTCTCAGGGGCCTAAAGGTGTGAAGGCCTCAGTTGTTAAAAATCCTGTCCCTCCTGATAAAGAGGCAAGGGCTTTGGATAGATGGGGAAAGAAAGTGTATACTTCTTCCACTTTAGCCATGAGGGCGTTGAATTGTCAGTTTCACATGTTAAAATATCAGAATTATCTTCTTTCACAGTTGAAATCTAAGGTGGATGCTCTGGCTGAAGGTATTGAGTGTAAAGAGTTGCAGGATTTAGTTCATGTGTCTGAACAGGTGGGTAAACATTCCTTGCAGTGTGGTTTTGATGCTGTGCAGGCCTCCTCCAGGGTGGCTGCCACTGGTTCTGTTCTTCGTAGGCACGCCTGGCTGAGAGATCAGAATTTAGCTGAGCATGTTAAGACAAGGATTTTGGATGCTCCTTTACAGTCTGATGTGTTGTTTGGTTCGCCTGTGGAAGCAGTTTTGAAGAAAATGGAGGACAAGGCTAAGTCTATGCAAACTGTTAAAGATTTTTTGCAGGTGCAGCCTTCGAAGTTTAGTAGAAATTGGCCTACTAAGGGATGGACTTATCCTGCTTATGATTCCCAGTCTAGGGGTAGGTCTAGACGTGGTAGGGGCAGAGCTCAGGGTTCTTTTAGGCCTAGGACAGGGAGTTCCCCTGCTCAGACTTCTGGTGAGGGCAGGGGTCAGTCCTTTCGTAAGCAGACCCAATGACCTGCCTTTTCGGCTGCCAGTACGTTCTTGCCTGGCAGCGCCTTTGGGAGGAAGGCTGTCTCTTTTCAAAGAAAATTGGGATTTAATTACCCAAGACAGATGGGTTCTGGATATTATTCACCACGGTTACAGGTTTTATTTCCATACCTTGCCTCCTTTCAAAGGCATGCCAGACATTCCTCCTCTTCAAAGAACAGAGGCTCACAAGCAAATTTCTCTGTTGCTCCAAATAGGGGCCATTCAGTCAGTTCCTGTGCCAGAAAGGGGCCTAGGATTTTATTCTCGCCTGTTCCTAGTACCAAAGAAGGGGAACACGTGGAGACCAATTCTGGATTTATCTATCCTCAACACTTATCTGGACATTCCCAAGTTCAAAATGTTGGCTTTACAACAGCTTTTACCTCTGCTGGGCAAAGATCACTGGATGGTAACTTTAGATCTCAAGGAAGCTTACCTTCATGTGCCAATAAGACTGAGTTGCAGGAAGTATCTGCGTTTTCGAGCTGGAAATTCTCATTATCAGTTCTCTGCATTGCCCTTTGGCTTATCTACTGCCCAGAGTATTCACAAAGGTTCTGGCTCCAGTGATAGCTTACTTCAGGCTAAAAGGAATCCAAATCTATCCTTACTTGGACGACTGCCTGATTCTGGCTCAAGAAAAAGAAGATCTTCTACAGCATCTGGAATATGTCATAGCAGTGCTAAGATGCCTAGGGTATTCTGTGAACGAAATAAAGTCCAGTCTAGTACCCTCTCAAGACATGTGCTTTCTGGGTGTGAGACTGAATACAGCAGCCCAGATGGCCTTTTAACCCCGGACAAACAAAAGAATCTTTCCAGTTACTTCCATCATCTATCTCTTCAGTCCGGGCTGACTGCAAGGACAGTCCTTCAAGCCTTAGGGTTCATGGCATCTTGTATTCTGGTGCTTCCCAATGCCAAACTGCATATGAGGAAGCTACAATGGTATCTCAAAATCTGTGGACACAGCACTGCCAGGATTTGGACACTGTCATTCAAATAATACCTTGCATTCAAAAGGAATTTTTGTGGTGGGCTCAGGAATGTCACCTAAACAAGGGACTCTCTGTGACCCGGCCAGAGGCAAGTCAGATTTTAACGACAGATGCCTCAGATATTGCTTTGGGAGCTCATCTAAATGGAAAGTGGATTCAAGACAAGTGGCCTGCCAGACTACAGCATCTACATATCAACATGAAAGAGATGTTAGCAGTTCAGTTTGCATTAATTGCTTTCAAGGAGTTACTTCTTCCAGGGCAGGTGTTGATTCTAACAGACAACACAACTGTCATGTGGTACATCAACAAACAAGGGGGAACACATTCTTACCCATTGTGCAGACAAGCAATGATTTTATGGGAGACTGCGCTCAGTCTGCAACTAACTCTTCAGGCAAGGTTTCTGCCGGGAGCACAGACCTCCTTAGCAGATGTATTAAGCAGACAAATCATGGATCCCCACGAGTGGAAACTGGATCTTCATGTATTTCAAAAATTGACAGTGTCATGGGGAACTCCAGACATAGATCTGTTCGCTTCTCCACTAAACCACCAGCTGCCAAAGTTTTGCACGAAGGGATTTCATCACACAGCTTGGAAAGTGGATGCTCTTTCTTTCAGTTGGAAAAATCTTCATGTGTATGCCTTTCCACCTCTTCTTCCAAAGATGCTTCTAAAGGTCAGACAAGACAAGCCAAGGATGATTTTAATAGCTCCAGATTGGCCTCGGCAGCACTGGTACCCATTACTGAGGAGTCTGGTAAGGAAGCCTCCATGGCCTTTACCCTTGATTCCACACCTGTTGTCTCAGAGGGACGGTCATCTGCTCAATGTCAAGCTTCACTTTCTACATCTAACAGCATGGCATATTCTGTTTTGAAAGACAGCAGGTCTCAGCTTCCTCAACAAGTTTTAAATGTGATTATGGAAGCCAGAAGACCTAGTACAAGGAAAGTGTACGCAGAAAAATGGAAGAGATTTTTGTTTTGGAGTGCAGCAAACAATTTGGAGATTACTGAGCCAAATTTGAGTGTGGCTCTTCAATATCTTACTGAGTTACTGGACAAAGGTTTGTCTTTCTCTTCCATTAAGATTCATGCTGCAGCGATTTCAGCTCACTATGATTGTGACCCACCATTGTTTTCGCATCCTTTGTTCAAGCAATTTCTTAGAGGGCAAAGAATATAAGACCCCCACGTAGAGCTCCTACTCCTGCTTGGGATCTCAATTTTGTGTTGGAGAAACTTACTCTACAACCTTTTGAGCCTGCGGCTACTGCTGAATTGAAATACTTGTCATGGAAGACTGCTTTTTTGTTAGCCATTACTTCTGCAAGAAGGGTTTCTGAGTTGCAGGCCCTTATGGCAGTGGAGCCTTTTGATTTTTCATAAGGATAGGGTATCTTTACGTACTAATCCTTCCTTTATGCCTAAGGTGGTTTCTAGTGTGGCTTTAAACCAAACTATTCATTTGCCTACCTTTTATGCAGATCCCCAAAATAAAGGAAAAGATTTTGCACACTTTAGATGTACACAGGCTATTGCGTTATTATTTGAGCAGGACTAAGGATTTTAGGCAGTCTCAGCAGTTGTTTGTTTCTTTTGCTTTGAGTTCAAAGGGCAAGCCTGTGTCAAAACAAACTATTTCTAGGTGGATTGGGTGTTGCATTACATTTTGTTATTCCCATCATGGCAAGGAGATTCCAGCTGGGATTAGGCCTCATTCCACTAGGGCTACTGCCACTTCCACAGCATTTCTAAGGGGTGGCAACTAAGGATATTTTGGAGGCAGCTACTTGGAGTTCAGTGCATACTTTCTCTAAGCATTATCACCTTCCTCTCTACTCTAAGTCTAGGGCTGGTTTTGCCACAGCTATTTTGCAAGGCATGTTGTCAGTTCCTGCTTCCTTATGATTTGCCAGCCTCCCTTACCTCTGCTTTGGGATTCTACCCAATAGTTAGGACTGCAGCAATGTGGAATGAAGAACATAGTACAGTTTTGTACCTACCATAAATGTAGATGTTCGAGGATCCACATTGCTGCAGTCAATTTCCTCCTCCTTCCCTCTGTGTTTAGGGGTGGTTGTGTTGGTGAGGTTATATTCTGCTAATTGTGTATATATTGTATATATATTTTTTGGTGCAGGTATTTTGGGAGTTTTTGGTTTTTGGCCTTATCTTTTCAGGGTCTTCTGACATCTGGGGCAAGAAAAGACTGAGGATATGACGTCGGTCATGCGCATTAGTACCCTGACGTACTGACGTCAGTCTAATGCGACCTGACCGACGTCAGCCATATACTTTGGTATTCGGGCCGACTGGACAGCGGACTACCCAATAGTTAGGACTGCAGCAATGTGGATCCTCGAACATCTACATTTATGGTAGGTACAAAACTGTACTTTTCTAGTGCCTAGAAAAGAAGATACTTGGACACCTATTCTAGACCTCTCCCATCTAAACACTTTTCTGACGGTGCCCTCTTTTTGGATGTTGTCCCTTCAGTCCCTTTTTCCTCTCTTGCTCCCTCAGGCCTTTCTGGTGTCTCTGGACCTCAAGGATGCTTATCTCCATATTCTGATCCATCCACTTTTCAGGAGATTTTTGTGTTTCTCTGTTGCTTCCTGGCATTTACAGTTCTGTGCTTTGCCCCCTGGCCTTTCTACTGCCCCAAGGGTATTCTTCAAATTCCTCACTCCTGTGATTGCCTTTTACAGGCTTCAAGGGATCCAAATCTTTCCTTATTTGGATGACCTGCTGATTCAGGCATCTTCTCCATAGGTCCTTTTGCAAAATCTTCATTTTATCATTTCCCTTCTTTGGAGCCTGGGGTTCACAATAAACTTCAAAAAGTCTTCCCTAACTCCTTCTCAGGATGATGTCTTTCTGGGTTGCAGGATTCTAATGGTGCCAATGCTGGCATCCCTGCCTCCTCCAAAGACATTAACTCTCATTTCTTTCTTTCAAACTCTTCTTCCCCGACCTCCATTACAGCCAGGGAGTTACTGAGAGCTCTGGGGGTTCATAGCTTCCACCATTCCAATGCTCCCTCTGGCCAAACTCCACATGAGAAAGTTCCAGTGGTTTCTGAAGTCTGTGGGGCTTCAGCATGTGCATCCTTTAGACTTTCCTGTTCCTCTTCTCCCATGTCCCAAGAAAGAACTTTTGTGGTGGATTCAGTAGTTGTCTCTGAATCCAAGACTCCCTTTAAAACCTCCTCTTCCCTCTCAGAATCAGTTCACAGATGCTTCAGATGTGGGATGGGGAGCAACATTTGGCTCCCTGAGGGTTCAGGGAGTGTGGTTGCCTTGTCAGCTGAAGGAGCACATCAACATCAAAGAGATGAGAGCTCTTATGCTGGCTCTTCAGGCCTTTCATCTTCTATTCTGTCCGGGGCCTCTCAAGGTGTACACAGACAATACCACAGTTACATGGTATACCAACAAACAAGGGGGTACAAGATCTTACCATCTTTGCCAGCTGGCAGTTCTGGTATGGGATCTAGCTATCAAGTATCAAGTGTCTCTTCAGGCTTTTTATATTCCTTCAGGTCAGAATATTGTGGCAGACAATCTGAGTAGGTATTTCACTCAGTCCCACGAATGGATGCTTCACAGAGATGTGTTTCTGGACATTGTTGACCAGTGGGGTACTCCTCAAGTAAATCTTTGCCTCCCCATCTAAACAGACAACTTCATCTGTTTTGTGCCAGAGTCCCAGGTCCTCTGGCATGGAAGGTGGACGCCCTCTCATTTTCTTGGAAGGAGATGTTTCTTTATGCATTCCCGCACTTTCCTCTCATTCCAAGAGTCCTGTTCAAGATTCAACAGGATTCTCCCAAAATCTTCTTGGTGACTCCCTTTTGGCCACGGTAGCACTGGTTCCCTCTACTTGTGCATCTAACCAAGGTCAATCACCATAGTTACCTCACAGGGTGGATCTCCTCACACAAAACAAGGGATCTGTCATCCATCCCCACCTGTACATGCTTCAACTGACACTGTGAGTGACAGGGTTATGATCCCTCATAGACACCTTTTTTCTGAGGACGTGCTGCAGGTCCAGCCGGAGGCCAGGAAACCTACTACTAGGAAATCCTACTTGTCTAAATGGAAGAGGTTTTCTATTTGGTGTCTTTCTCATGACCTGGACCCTCATTCTGTGGATGTTCCTTTGGTTCTCTCTTATTTGTGTGAGTTGATCAATGCTGGTTTGGCCTATTCTTCTATTAAGGCCCACTTATCAGCTCTTTCTGCTTGTCTGCCTTTAACTTCCCCATTAGCTTCTAGATTTGAGGCTAAGCAATCTTTTAAAAGCATCCTTAATATTAGACCTCCCAGGAAGCCTGTTTCTCCTCCCTGGGATCTTAATTTCATTCTGGAAAAATTGACTCAGGCTCCTGCTGTTTCAGTTTCCTTGCAACATTGTTCTTGGAAGACAGTTCTTTTGTTCATAGGTTCATAGGTTCATACTAGGCTATCTGCCCTAGGGCATTTATAAGCCTAGCCAGAGTGTGTGTGGCTTTCACCACCCCTTAGGATGAGAATACTATACCCATTAGTTTGCTGTGCCTCTGTCCAGGAGTGATACAGAGATGATTCCCGGGGTAAACCTACGATCTCCCATCCACTCGTCAAGATTTCTCTTGAACAGAGTCAGTGAGGGGCTCTGCCTCACATGGACTGGGATTCTGTTCCATAGTGTAGGGAGTCTCTGGGTGATGAATCTGTCCCTCCAGCACGTCCTATTTATATCCGTGTTGAGGTTTAAGTCTCTTGCTCTCGTGGCTCTGGTGGATTTGGATTGTTTGAGGTGGAGCATGTCCATTAATTCCGGGTTGGACATGGCCTTGTATGTCAGGCACAGATCACCTCTGAGCAGTCGGTATGCGACTGAATAGAGCTGGAGTTTCTTCAGTCGGGCATCGTATGACATATGTTTGAGCCTTTATCCTTTTGGTGAGGAACTTTTGGGGTCTTTCCAACTGCTGCAGGTGTCGGGTAAGGTACATTCGAATGGGGCGTTGTACTCAATCATTGGTCTGATATGTGAAGGGTACAGGGGTACAATGACCTCTCCTGATCTGGATATGTATCCCTTCATGATCAGGTGGGCAATGTAGAAGGTCTTCCTAACCACTTTGGCAATGTGAGTGTCAAAGAGAGGTTACTGTCAACTTGGGTCCCCAGGTCCCTGATAACTTCTTCCGTGTTTAATGGATTACCACTTATGTGGTAATTAGGGTTACCTTGTTTTTCCCAAAGGGTATGACTATACATTTTTTGGCATTTAGCTTAAGGCCATGGCTCTGTCACCAGTTATCCATTTCTATGAGACCTCTCTGGAGGATGTCTGTGTCTGATGGAGTGTCAATTATGGTGCCCAGTTTGCAGTCATCTGCAAATTTTGTCAGCCACAATCCCCCTATGTTTGCCTGCACTTCAGAAAAATAAATGCCGAACAAGAGGGGGCCCAGGACTGAGCCCTGTGGGACACCGCTCGTGACTGGCTTGAAGTCTGACATGGCACCAGCAACTCTAACCCTGTGTGTTTTGTCCTTGAGCCAGTTTGCAACCCATCTTGTGACATATGGGTTTACATCTAAGCTGGTGAGCTTTTCTATGATGCCCGAGTGGGGTATTGTGTCGAACGCTTTTGCTAGGTCAAGGTAGGCTGTGTGAACTGCCTTACCCTCATCAATGGCCTTAGTGACTGTTTCGAAAAAGTCGACCAAGTTCAAGAGGCAGGATCTGCCCTTGACAAAGCCAAATTGGGTAGGATCCAGTGTCTGTAGGTCCCCAATGTCTTTATTTATGAGTTCCATTATGATCCTCTCCATAGCTTTGCAGACAAGGCTCGTCAAGCTTATGGGGCGGTAATTTCCAGGGTCCGTAGAAGCACCGCCTTTGTGGAGTGGGACCACAGTTGCCGTACGCCATTCTTTGGAGTGCGTATCCTGTAGTAAGGCTAAGATTAAACAGCAGCCTTATGTGTGGGTTTAGTTCCTCATTGAGTTCGTGTAGCACACAGCCAGGGACACTGTCCGGTCCCATTGATGCTGTGTTTTTTGCTTTAGAGAAAGCAGCTCTCACCTGGGCATCTGAGATGTTTGGGAGGCTAGACTCTGGTGGGATAGATATTTCTCCTTTTTGGGAGGGAGGAGAAATTTGCACTGAACCTGTCTGCCAGTATGTTGGCAATGCCTGTGGGTTCAGTGATTTTTTTATCATTTTGGACTAATTCTGAGCATATCTGGGAGTTTCCACCCAGGTTTCTAACATAGCTAAAGAAGGCTTTATGATTGCCTTTTGTGTCATTAGCGATTTTTCTCTCAAAGTTGGCCTTGGATGATTTTATGAGTGATCGTAGTTTTTTGCTAGTATTGATCAGAGATGCCTTCCCTTTTAGGGATTTTGCTCTGTCATGTAGTAGCTTTCTCCTCTTGTTGTAGAGTTTGTTTATGGCTGGGGTCCACCAGACCGGGCGCCTACCTTTGGTGGAAAGGGTCTTGATTTTATTAGGGATTGCTTGATCCATACATTCCTGGAGGTGCTCGTAGAAGGCATTTGTAAGGGATTCAGCAGCATGGGTTGTGGTTTCCACTGGCTCAGGGGCCTTGAAGGATACCACTCCAGTCTTAAGAAGTGTGAAGTTTGCTTTTGAGAAGTTCTTCACTGTGGTCTTTTGCTGGGGTGGGGGCGGGATGTGGATCTCCAGTGAGATTAATTTATGGTCTGATCTCACCAATGAGGGATATACTTCCGGTGTGGAGCATTTTGTCCCCATGTTTGTGATGATCAGGTCTAGTATATTTTCTCCTCTTGTGGAAATGGTGACTAGCTGTTCCATAGCATTTGAGTTTATGAACTCAAGGAACCTTTGGGCTAGGGTGTTGGGGCTTGAGTAATGTTCCCAGTCTATGTTTGGGTAGTTGAAGTCACCCAATATGATGGTGTTTGGAGAGGCATTCATACTCTCCAGTGTCTTCAGGAAGGCTGTGTGGGTTTCCTGAGTTTGAGAAGGTGGTCTGTAGCATGTTACAAACTGTAGGGCAGTTTTACCTATGGTTAATTGCACCTGGATGGTCTCCGATGCTTCGTGCGTTGCCACTAACCTGGAGGTGTGGGTATCCTTTATGAATATGGATACTCCCCCTCCTTTTGTGGTTCGGTCCGGATTTTGGGGCTGGAACGCATGATATGAGGTATAACCTGATAGTGCTGGGGTGCTCTCAGGAGCCTTGAACCAGGTTTCAGTCACAGCACAGACATCGATGTTCTCCATACTGAGGAGGGCTTGAGGCGTGCATCTTGAGGTTTAGACTTCTGGCATTGAGCAGTATTACCCTTAGTTTTTCTCCATTTTTGTTTTCTAGGGCAGTAGGTTTATCATTTGTGCCTTGCCTAAAAAAGGCACTATGGGGGTGGCAAGAGCCTTTGCCAATATCCGGAAGCCCAGGGGTGACAGGTGCAAGCCGTCCCTTGCGAAGCAGCATGGCTTGTCAAGCATGTCATCCCAGACAGACAGACATTGGATCCCCTTAGAATGACACCAGTAATTAAGCCAATTATTAAAGCTGATCATTTTGTCTCTGTATTGTGGCATCATTCTTGGTGAGGGTAGGATACTGCTCAGGGTCAGGGTCATACCGGCCTGGGCTACATAATCTGAGAGCTCCTCTATGTCTCTTTTCATGTAGTCCAGGAGGTACATCTCAGGTCGTTCACACCGGCATGGACAATGACTGAGTCATACTTGTACTTGCTGTGGAGTGACCTGAGTGCTTGTGTTATGTGGCGGATTCTAGCGCCTGACAGGCAGCTTACTGTGATCTTTTCCTTGTTCAGTCTGGTGAGTGGGACGTCAGTGTGTCTGACTATGGAGTCACCTATAACAAGTGTGTCTGGCATTGTGTTTGGCCTTAAGGGCTGTGACTGTTTAGCACACTGACTTTGAGAACTATGTGTTGCATGTGTTATGTCTTGAGGTGGCAGTTGCTTGGGTGTCTGCTTTGGAGGCCTCTGTAGTTTTGGTAGATTTTTGATCAGTGCCTCCAGTATGTCTTTGTGTGTTTATGTGTTTGTTTTGCAGTTGTGATAGTTCTATGTGAAACTGGGTTTGTGGTGTGCGTGGTTTCCTTTTCCTCCTGTCTGGTCTTGCCAGTCCTGAGTTGAGAGAGCTCAGCCTCCAGTTTGGCTATATAGTTGCATCTCTCACATGTATTTGTGTTTTGTGGGAGAAGGAGTGGGTTGTCTGTGTACATGAGGCAATTGTAACATTGCCTCAAGATGCCCAGATTCACCAGCTGAACAGGAGAGGACGCTAGCAACTGACCCTTGACATGCTAGAAAAAGTGAAAAAGTTTGCTGTGTAACTGAGTCAGAAGGGTCCTATAGGGAAATGGGTACTCAAGGGGATTCTAGGCTAATGTAGTACTTTGTTTAGTATACAAGTACTTTACCTATATAAAAATGCTTTAGGAGCAAGTGCTGAGCTTTACCTATATAAAAATGCTTTAGGAGCAAGTGCTGAGCTTTTGAGATAGAGAATAGACTGTTTAGATTGCAAGTAGAGAAGTTCTAAGGGAAAAATTGAACAGCAGACTTTACGGAGCCAGAAATAGTTTAACCTTGTTTAACCGGCTCTTACTTTAGCCAGATGGGTGTCTGCGTTGCAAACCCTTATGACTTGTCCACCTTTTTTGATATTTCATGAGGACTGGGTGTCCTTGTGTATTAATTTTTCTTTCATGCCCAAGGTGGTTAATGAATTGTCACTTAATCAGTCTATTAATTTGCATACTTTTTTCCCCTCTCCTCAGTCTGACAGTAAGTGGGTGCTGAATACCTTGGATGTGCCTAGACAGCACATATTTTATTTGGATAAAACTAAAGCTTTCAGGAAGTCTGACCAGTTATTTGTTTCCTTTCATCCTAGGTCTTTAGGATTGGCTGTTTCCACGCAAACTATTTTCACTTGGATTTCAAAGGCTATTTCCTTTTGTTACACTTTTCACGGTGAGAGCCTTGTTTCTTCCATAAAGGCTCATTGTACTAGACCTGTGGTGTCTTCTGGTATTTTTTTCAAGGGGTCAGACACTAATTCGATTCTTGAAGCTGCCACCTGGACTTCTGTGCATACCTTTACCAAACATTACCAGTTGGATGGTATCTCCAGGGCCAGAGCTGGTTTTGCTGCTGCCATTCTTCATGGCTTCTTGCAGGGCTCTGCTGCTTCCTCCTCCCAAGTTTCTTCTTGAGATTTTGCACTTTCCCATTTGTAAGGAATACTGCAGTGCTGAATGTAAGGACAATGTGCAGTTGTGTAAAATTTTACCATAACGGTAGATGTCCTTGCCTTCACCTCTGCAGTATTTACTCCCTCCCTCCATCCCCCTGGTCTTTTTTTCTTCCTGGATGTGCAAGTTCTCCTTGGTTTTCCTTGAACTGCTATTCCTACTGGGACAATCAGTTCTGAGGATGGTATGCCTGAACGTCACCTTTAGGCCTTACCTTACTCAAGCAGTGTGCAGGTGATGTTCAGCATACCTTAAAGCAAAGGTAGACTTTGGTAAACTGGCCGGACGGTGGACAGACAGCAGGAAATACCATTTGAAAGGAATACTGCACCGCTGAAGGCAAGAGATCTACCATTATGGTAAGATTTTACACACCTGTACTTTTTATGTAATGGTTTTGCCTTGAGTTTTTTTTTCATTATGTCCCTTCCATTTCCCTACTACCTGCTCCTCCCTCCTGTCTTGAATCATTCTTCTTCTATGCAATTTCATTTATTTCTGTGTATCTGCCTATCTGTCTTTCTGTCTATATATCTATATATTTATTTTTGTTTGTTGCGTGATAACCTTCTGTCCCAGCTATAAACATGCAACACGCAAGGATTATATTTACAAAAAATGTGCGATGCAAATGAGACAGGGATAGGGGGAAGAGATGAATGCATAAAAATGAAAGCGTTTATTTCTCCACATGGCACAACACAAAAATATCTTATTAGGGCTTCCCTTTATTGCTGTTTAGGCTGAGTGTGTATACTGCTGTATTTCTGATTCAGTGTGCTTTCTTATGATCCCTGAATATAGGCAAAAGAATGTTGGTGCTGCAAATTTTTGTGCTTCTCTTGAAGACATTTCACGATGTTGTTATTGTGTTGTAGATGATATTTTATTCCATAATTATAGCCCTTCAAACATTATAGTGTTCTATTCTGATAGCTAAAGTTTAATTAAGCAAGTTCAGCAGTCCTGCAGTAAGAAACAGCTAATCACTAATTCTGGCTGTCCAGTTTCTACTAACCCATTGACAAGTACTGACTCACACAATAGTATGGGAGTACAGTTATTCTTTCCATTGTGATGCTGGTGACTCTGGCCTTGTGCAAAAGTCAACATTTCACTTTTCACTTGCTACTAGACCATGGTTTACTTTGCTAAATATGTAGCTGATATGGTTCCTGTATCCCTGGGATTCATTAATGCCTGTACAAACTGTACACCATTCTGAGTAAACAGACAATGCAAGCATAACTCACACCTTCTTCCTCATAATTTTTCCTACAATTTTTTTTGCAGACTTAAATATAGAGGGGAACTTATACAGGTTGGCACAAAATGTAGACTACATACATGCTTACTGTAATATTTCTGTGTGACTAGAAGCAGATTGTGTACACTAAGTGTAGGCGTTAAAGGAAAGTTGATCCCAACAAATATTTATTTCAAGCACAAAAAAAAAAAAAAAATCACACAAAAAATAAAATTTTCAGGGAGACAAGCGTGCTTTTATCCCCATATCCTTCCACAAACATGCTTCTTTAAATATGCTTACTTCAAGATTGTATGACCCTAGAAGTAAGGGGGAAAATGTCCTTTACCTCAAGGATGAACAATCTTGCAAAGCTCAAGATGCAGCATGGTGCTAAAGTGGAATCTGACTCTAGCACGTCACTAAATTCTGTTCGGAACAAACAGATGTCCAGTTAAACAGTGCACCCTCTCACACCCAAAGTACCTAGACACTCAATTAGGTTCAACAGAATTTTTATTAGTTTCTATATTAAATGTGCCTAATCGTGATCTGGTGCAGTTTTATTCCACGACAGCTTTAATTTCATATTGTCTACAGCACAAACCAGACTACTTTTAGCAAGTATACTTTTTTTTACACCATACAAGATGCTTGAGCCATTCATCTAGTAAAGTATCTTTGGAAAAGAGAAGAAGCAAATTGCATGGAAATAAACAGAATTTGTGGGAGCAATACTTGCAGAATAATGTTCAGGAGGAAGAGTGAGGTTTAAGGGAAGACAGAAATGAATCAATTTATATAATGTTGAAGTGAATAATATTGTTAAAAAGAAAGGAAACATATGTAATATATAATGCATTAAAATGAAAATTGCTGATATGGTTTGTTTTCTTTTCTGTTAGTGTATGTGTGTGCCTGTGCTTAAGCAATAATTCCATGAAGGTCTTTCAAACAGGTAGATAAGCCACAGTCATGCCAGACATTAAAAGCATAAAACCACAATGTCAGTATGAATAATTATCTCTTGTTATAATGACTAATAGAAAGAAGAGTTACCTTATGAATCCTGTGTCCACCCACTGGGCAAACATGGGAATAGACTATCCAGTGTCAGCTATTCTGTTTAATAGATGGCCATAATTTTCTCTATAAAGCACTTACAACATATTGAGAATGGCATGGATAGCATGACAGTGACTGTCTTTATTTTATTTATTTATTTCATAGCTTTCTGTTTTAAAAGAGTAAAAAGAAAATGTGTACAAGGTGTTAAGCCATCCAACCAGAAGTCACATCAGAATATCTTACATCCAGGATGCCTAAAACGTGAAGATGATCTGGTCACCATTCCACTTAGGTGGAATCTTTCCACATAGTAAAGACAAGCCATAATCACAAAAAACAACAATAATAGCACTTATTCACACAGACTATAATTAATGAATATCTACCAAACTTAGAAGTAAAAAAATGCGTAAAAGGGTAACTCCAAAAATGCCTGAAAGGATAACTCCAAAATAAGTGCAGGAATCATCCCCCAGATTCAGCAAGCTCTGCACGGAGTGCAGGAATAGTGCAAGAGCTGCTGCATGCAATATAGCCGACGAGCGATCCATGAACGAGCTTTCGGGGTGTGCACAAGCGCTCCTACATTATTCCTGCACGGACACCACTGCTATATGCTAATTACCCCATTTGCTGGTGAAAAACATGCAAATTAGCTGAATTAGTGATCCAGGAAGCAGGCAAGCATCTGTGCAGGAATAGTGTAACCTGCAGAAATGTATTCGGTCACTAACTGAATACATTTCTGCAAAATTACAAAACGGAGGCATGACAGCTCCAAAGAAAGCATGTATTCAATGTAGTAGGCATTCCAATGGCCAAATATATGGCCATTGGCATGAGAAATAGTTGCAAAATTATAAAAAAACCCTTTTTTTTGGCTGATTTCAGCCGTTTAAGCGTAGGGCAGTGGTGCGCAAATGGGACTAGCCCAAAAATAAGAAAAAAAGTTGGAAATAAGCTTTTAAACCCAAATCAGCATTTTGCCATGATAGTCAATGACATGCATAACACAACAATACCAGGGAATAGTAGCTGCTATGGGGGAAGGCTCAGTGTGAGTATGGTAACTATGAATTAGCATTCTGTTGTATGCAAATGAGGGGACTGATACTGAATCACAGATTTCCTCTCAGTGTTAGCTTGCACCCAGCTGTATAGGTGCAGCAACACCATGGTATAAGTATAAGAGGTAGATGACTTCATAAGGGGGAGTGTTATGCATGCTGTAAGCTTATTGGAGCTCTGTGGCCCGTGTTTGCCCTTAGCTAAGCACAGCTAAGGAAGGGTGTGTGTCTGAGGCTGCCTAGCAGTGTTTACATTGCCTAAATGGGTGTTCAAGCCGCACACCGGGTTTAAAAAAAAAAAAAAAACAGGAAATAGCAGCTCTGTTCACATCTGAGCACTGGGTACGCACACCGCACATAGGGGCTTAAAAGGGAAGGCAATGAGAAGGGAAAACAGCAGTAGGAAGGCAATCAAGGAGAACTAGCATAGCTGGCAGGTGAAATGTATCAGAATCAGCCAATTACACATGGAACAGCCTAGCGCACTACTATAAACTATTCAAACACCTTCCAGTCTGTTTTTTCCCACAAACTCTACACCACCAGTGTACACAGACAGGGAAATTTTACCTGACAAAACTAACAAAATGTTAGGGGCTGCTGTCGCTCTCACACATCAATATGTACAAGAGGCTAAGGGTGGTGAGGATGTGAATGTTGAAGACCAACCCACAGTGAGGAGAATGAGAAGAGTGTACAGACCCAGGGTAATCTACCAGGGGCTACATGAGCTGGAGATAGTGGAGTGCTATAGGGTGGACAGGGACATTCTACAGCAAATTGTTGAGCTGTGAAGGTCACGCCTCACACACAGAACCAACAGAGGGGAACCCATCCCAGTGGATACCAAGGTATGTGTAGGCTTAAGAATACTAGCCACAGGTACCTTCCAAAGGGAAACTGGGGATATCATGGGGATCTCACAGGCATCAGCATCCAGGGTACTCCACCAGTACCTGGATGCCATGTCAGCACATGCCAGTGAGCACATATATTTACTCAACACCCGTGAAGCGTTGACCAGCAATATGCGTCTCTTCCACCAAATAGCAGAATACCCTGAGGTAGTAGGTGCTATAGATTTCACGCACATACACATCAAAGCACCACCCGGTGAGCAGGGTAGGGTCTACATAAACCGCAAGGGCTTCCCCTCCATCAACTGCCAGGTCATGTGCGATGCCCAGGGCATTATCTTGAATGTGTGCGCTGGCAGCTCTGGAAACTATCACAACTCCCACATCTGGCATATGGCAGAGCTGTACCAGTTATTTGCCAGTGGGGACATCCCATATGGCCACCTAGTGGGGGATGCTGGTTACGCACTGGAGCCGTGGCTGATGACACCCATCAAAAATGCACACACACCCGAACAAGAACTCCATAATGAGCCATGCGCACAAATCAGAATCATAATAGAGTGTGTGTTTGGGATGCTCAAGTCACAGTTCCGCTGTCTGGACATATCTGGTGGAGCCTTGCAGTATTCTCCAGCTACATGTACACAAATGTTCATAGTATGTGCCATGCTACACAATATGATCCTTTGGAAACAGCTGCAGCAGGAACAGCCCGGGGCAAGGCCACACAGCCCCCCACCATTGCCAAGGCCATCACAGGCACAGAGGGACTCAGAGGAGGAACAACCTGAGCCTGCCCATGTAGGCAGAAGGAAGCATGCCCACTGTGCCCAGGCTTTGACAAAGAGGCAACACATAGCACATACACTGACACGGTAGGGACCTAGGGAATGACACCTCTCTCTGACTCTCACATACAGTAAAAGGGATGCCAAACATGACACTACCTTTGCTTTACCATGTATAGGGAGTGTAATATGTGCATCCGACATAGTCAGCCATCCAGCACAGTCCTCAGTTCTGGCACAGCTACAAGGTAAGTCACTCTTCCTATCAACTGCTGAATGGAGTAGTATGTTCTGATAGTTGTATCTATATTATGGACATGAGCATGCAAGGGAATCGGGTGGCTGAATGGGATGGCAGCAGATAGTGGACACCTATAAGGGCAGCATGAAATCCATAACAAATATTGGTGTCAACATAGTAGGCAGTACTAGACAAGGTGACAAATCCCACTGCAGTTCATGTGGTGGCCCAAATGTATGTCCATAGGACACACATGCATGTCAGTGAGGCTCACATACCCAAAACCAGCCTCAGTCAGCAGGACATGTGTAAATGACCATTAGAAAAAGGCTGGGCTAATGCCTCCAATTGATGGCAATGGTGAACAGCCCTCCTCCAGACATACACAGACAGATTATAACAGGTCTGGCAGTTGTATGTCAATTCTGAAGAGTTAGAAGTCTGAAACTGAAATGTAGGTCAATAAAACCTAAGAATCGGTACTCAACTGATATGTCTCTCGTCTGCATGATAGGTCAGAATACAAAATGAAATGGAAGCCAATAGAGTACCTGAAATACAGTCATAGTAAAAGTTTAAGGTTGTCAGGTGTGCCCCCCCCCCCCCAATCCTATGTAGAAATGCAGTAACATGTTTGTGTGGGTTTAATAACAGTGGAGCACAGATTACCTGAGCTGGCCCAATCTACAGGCTAGATTGTTGCATGTGTACAATATGCAGGGATCAGTGTGTTAGGTTGTTGTGTGTTCAATATTGTCTGGATGTGGTCAGCATGCAGGCATGGAGGGTTCTGTCTCGGTGGCCTTTGGCCAGTACTGTTGTTGACAGAGCCATATTCCAACAACTGCAGTACCAACCACAATGCTTCTCAGCAATACCCATGTCAGCAGTCGTCCATACTGACTGTCCAGATGTCAATATCTGTCACCGTCTGAAAGATGGACATGCCATAAATGTGGGCCTAGACATACACACAGTACACAGGTGGAAGTACCCTAGACAGAGTACATAAAATGTAACTGTCAACTGCACACACCTTTGGAATTGCACATACAGGTTGGCAGCACATTAGTTGTCTGTGTAGTATGGAATACTGATGTAATCTGGCCAATCAGTGGCAGACCACAAAAGGCACAGTTATGAAGTAATGAGAGACTGCCTATGTCCCCGCACAAGGCAGCATAAGGGGAATGTCCCAGGTATATCTGTGAGTCAGCTGCAAGAAGCTTCCATATCACACATGCACTCAACTCACCCCACCATCAGCCACAGGTTTATCACAGGTCATATCCTTGATGTTGGGAAAGAGGACAGTATGATCCCCTCTTCTGTATGGGAATACACCCAGAATGCAGCATGCTGAAGAGATGTCCCATGCAGGTGTGTCCCTAGCTGTAATCAGAACCCTGCCAGCATCCAGACCAATGCATTAATATGGACAGGAACTGTTGCCATTAACACCTTGCACACTTACCCTGTCACCCCAGGGGTATTCAGTGGCTCACAGCCTGGGAATGTAGGAGTGACAGAATGCACTGGCCTGCTACAGATAGCCTACATCACTACCAAGTAGCCTGCGGTCCTCTGTCAAAGGCTTGTGCCTCACCCATAGTGCCACTGTATGTTATCTCATGCGGTCCCAACCAACAACATAACACAGTCAACAGAACACAAATGCAAGGCCATGTTGACAAATCCCAGTAGCATGCCCACCATGTCCTACTGGATGAACTGTGGACCAATCCCTAAATACCGCTGGGATGAAGGAACAACTATAGGGATACTTCTCAGATATCACACGCATAGTGTTAGGAAGAGGGCAGAATAACAGAGTGTGGGGGTGTAGAAGCATGGACGTCATGGAGTGTGTGAAGCCTGAAACTCTGATGCATGCCCATACTACACCTGCTTGCAAACCCAGTAATGGGTGGCTATAAACCTACTCACAAACCACAATGTGAAGGGGAACTGACCAGATATATGAGCCGTGCCTCTGGGTAACCTGGGTGAATGTGTACAGCTGAGAGTTATGGAAACAGCAGGATATGGCCATTCTGTTATGTCAATATATGTACAAGAAGGGGATCCTCAGCCACTATAGTGCTGGACCATTTACACAGACCCATCAGCAAATGTCTGCAGCTACTCCTCCAGAATGGCATGAGTGTGCAAGAATATGTAGGCTGCAGACCACAATACTGGACAGACCTTCATTCATCTTGTATTTCCCAGGAAACAACTGTGAGCAAATAAGTATATCTGTCAGTAGTTGATGACATAATACATCACAGTGTAAAACAGTACACATGTCTGAATATCTATGCTAACACCAACCATGTAACACAAGCAGCACAGACACAATAATTACAGTATCCCACTATATGTCACCCATTGTGACTCCATATTGTCAACCTATCTACAGATACCCTGCAGAAACAGGTTGCTAGCTGTAGGTGTAGAACACCAAGCCCTGGACTCGAGTACAGCCTACCTGGACTGGATTCACACAATCAATACAGAAGTTAATTCTGGGCATGCTCCTACACTTGGAGAAATGAAGCCCATGTCTGACAACACAGTGGACTATACATATCTGTCAGTCGCAGATGTCTATGCACACACCACATTGTCCACCATTCATGCTTTGCACACACATTGGATAGGAATACTCACACATATCCAAGGCCAACACATTATAATATGTCAAACATGCACACAGAGATGTGGGGAAGAGAGAGACAGACAGTGACAGAGAGATTTCCATCATGAGGCCTGTCCTACCCACGACACATCCAATTGGTCAATATCACATGATGTGCTGATGTTAGTCACTGTAGACATTGCTTTTGGTAGCCTTCAGCCCTATAGTGTCTGTGGTGCTTGTGATAACTGCGTAACACGATAGTACAAATCAGTATTCATGTAGCATTTGTATACTCAGTTCTGTCAAATGTAAAGGAGTGTGTGACTGATTGTGTGTGTTTCCAAAGGAATGGTTTATGGCCCATTCACACACACTGTACCTCCCATTGCCCATGTTAGCACTCCTGCTGATGTCAGTCACCTTGAAATAACCCTGTGGCCAAACTTCAGCCCTATAAGCTGCGTAGCACTTGTGATGCATGTGTAATACTGTAGTGTTGAACACTAGTTAGGTAGGCGTTCTAATCCCATACATTGAAACTGTGTGTGTGTGTGTGTGTGTGTGTGTGTGTGTGTGTGTGTGTGTGTGTGTGTGGAGATAAATGATTTTGAGGCCAATCACAGTCACTACACCTCCCATTGTGCTACGTTAGCATGCCTGCTGATGTCAGTCACCTTGAAATAACCCTTTGGACAAATGCCAGCTCCATAAGCTTGGTGACACTTGTGATAACTGCGTAATGCTGTAGTGTAGCATGCTATTTAGGTAGGAGTTCTAATCCCAGACATGACAACTGTGAAACTGTGTGTGTTTGTGTGAGAGAGTGTCTGTGTCTTTGATTATACCTGATTTTATGGACATTGACACTTACTACTCTCCCCTTACCCCTCCATTAGCACTGCTGCTGATGTTAGTCACCTTCAAAGATACCTGTGGAAAGCTCTCCAACATATAAACTCTGTGGCACTTGCAATAACTGTGTAATACTATAGTATAGCATACTAGTTAGGTAGGAGTTCTAATCCCAGACATGGCAACTGTGAAACTCTGTGTGTTTGTGTGATAGAGTATATGTGTCTTTGATGATACCTGATTTTATGGACATTGACACTTACTACTCTCCCCTTACCCCTCCTTTAGCACTGCTGCTGTTAGTCACTTTCAAAGATACCTTGGCAAAACTGTCCAGCATGTAAGCTCCATGGCGCGTGCCATAAATGTGGAACAATGTAGTAGCAGTAACTACATAGGTATGGGTTTGAATCTCATCTGTGGCAACTGTTTGTGTGTCTACACATGTCTGTCTGTACCTCAAACATTTTGGCCCCAGTAGAAATCTCAGAGCCTGACTTTAGCAGTCCTGTAGGTATCATCCACCTTAGAAGTACTTGTTGCCAACCCTAAACCATGTAAGGTCAGTAATGCATGTGGTAAATGTGTAACATAATGGGCCGTAAAGATTGTTAAATAGAGGTTTGAACCTCACCCCTGGCAAATGTAAATGTGTGTGTAGGGTAAAATTATTTTTGGGATCTGTCACCCACTACATCACCCAATGCCAGTAGTTACAAGGGCTGGTGATGTTCCTCACCTTAGAAGTAACTCCTTGGGACAACATTCATCCTATAAGCTCTGTGGCGCGTGTGATAAATGCAGTACACTATAGTAGCAATACATAGCTAGGTAGGGGTTTGAATCTCAGTGCTGGCAAGAGTGTGTGTGTGTGTGTGTGTGTGTGTGTGTGTGTGTGTGTGTGTGTGTGTGTGTGTGTGTCTGTCTGTCTGTCATCAGTATCCTGTGTGGAGGTTTGCTGTGATTGTGTAATAACAGGATCCATTGTGGGGTGGGTTTTGTAAAATTATTATGTTGAGGACCTAGTATATGTCACAATGTCCACCTTACAAGGACAACAGATGTCAATCACTGGAGAGCTTTGTGTAGACAATTCATAGCCTTACATGTGACATTATGGATTGGTGAACAATATAGGCAACCCTTCTATTACTCAGAGAACACTCTCCACCCATGTCTCATACACAAACACACTTGACTAGGCAACAACCACTATATTGGTAGTTCCCTGCATATTGCCTCACAAATAGTAACCATGGTGTGGTTGCAGTGGACTACATGCCTGGTGTCCACAACAGTGCCACTGACATCAGAAAGTACTTTGATGTGTTACATCTCCTGACTGAGTGTGTGTTATCCAGCGAGTAAAAGGACATGGCACCCTGTTCCATTCCCCTCAATAGGCAAATAAATGTGTACAATGGCTCTTTTGCTATGTTCCCCACTGGACGCCTGCAACAACTGTAGAGTCTGCAAATGTAACCCACAAAGGGAGTACCATGCCCTATACACATACCCTGTATGGACAGACGCCACTAACTCCACTGAATACCTGTATCATGCTGTCAATGTAGGTGCAAGCACAACCTCAGTTACATAGCCAGATCTCACCAAATGAGGTCAGGAATGCTTACATCAGAAGATAACAGTCTATCCACACAACATGCCCCAGAGACCTCAAGTACACTTCCACACATCAAAGAGCATGTGTGTTGGACATGTGCACAACCCAGACACTGAACTTGTTATTGAATATAGATCACATACATAGGAAGCAGTGCACATCACTGGCCACCCACAACTGTAACCCAGATGAGTGGATGGTGAATACAATACCCATCCCTGGGGACCACTCCAGGGACTACACCCCTGACCCATACTGGGGACTATTTCATGTGGCCTGATGCCAAGGTATTCCCTTGGCCTAACCTTGTAGAGCCTTCAGGCCCATTCACCTACCACACACCTGTGAAGCAATGAACCTATGGATTTCAGTACTGGCAAGTGTGTGTATGTGTGTGTGTGTGGGGGGAGGGTGAATGATTTTGAGGCCATTCAAACTCACTACACCTCCCATTGCCCTACTTTAGCACGCCTGCTGATGTCAGTCACCTTGAAATAACCATTTGCCCATGTTTCAGCCCTCTAAGCTCTGTGGTGCTTGTGATAACTGTGTAATACTGTAGTGTAGCAAACCAGTTAAGTAGAAGTTCTAATCCTGATCCTGCCAACTGTGATAATGTGTGTGTCTCTGTGAGAGACTGTGTGCAATACATAGTCAGATAGGGGTTTGAAACTCAGTACTGGTAAGTATGTGTTTGTGTTTGTGTGTATGTCATCAGTATCCTGTGTGGGTGTTGGGGTGATTGTTTAATAACAGGATCCATTGCAGAGTGGGTTTTGCTACATCATTATATTGAGGACCTGTATGTCCCAATGTCCACATTACAAGGCCAACAGTTTTCAAACATTGTGGAGGTTGTTGTAGACAATCCACAGCCATAAATGTGTACTGCCATGTGCAATTACTATGTGACAGTATAGATTAGAAACAATATATGCAAATGTTATAATACCCAGATACCACTCTCCACCCATGGATCATACACAAACACGCTTGGCTCTTACTGCCTTCCTTTCTTACTTTCTCTATGTTTCTTTCTCTCTCTCTCTCTGATGGATGAGGAAAAGTACATCTGTTTTGCATGGGAAACGTGGGTCAGTGTTGTGGTAGTCTGCCTGTAGTTTACACAGTGCTTTGTGACATGCCTAGCAGCTCAGTGTGTTTACCTAGTCTAATGTTATGTCCAGATATTTTTCAGATGTACTGTTGCCTGGCCACCATATGTGTTGTGTATTTCTGAAAAAGCAGTGGGATGCTGTGAAGATGTATGTCACTAACTAGTGGGATGTATGTGGGCTTGGGACCTCTGCTCCTCCGGTTAATATGTATTAGGACAAACAGGTGGGTATGAATGCATCAACTGTGTGAGCGTATCTATTCCAGTATTTGTGTGATATCCCCATTTTCATGGCTGTAAACATATCCTTTGTCAGGCTTGGTCCACACGTCTTGCACTAAGGAGTTCTGTGTATATCTCTGGACTGACTAGATTGTGTCAGACTGTCCACATTTATTGGTCATATTACTGCTGTATTCCACAGGATCATTACTGTGATTTGTGTGGTACTTCTCTATGATGATTTTAAGATGTCTGTCAGTAACTGATGGCGTACATGTCAGTATCAGAAGTGACTTCTTACTTAACATGTCTGTTGACACAACCCCTGTTACTGTAGCAACATTCTACATTTATAACTGCAATACTTACATTACATTCCCTTGCACTAAGAGATTGTGACTTATGGTGCTGAGGTATGACTTCACTACATGTTATGGGCATATGTTTTATATATATATATATATATGTATATGTATATATATATATATATATATATATATATATATATATATATATATATATATATCCATATCCTTATGTGTAAACATGAGCGTTGTATATACCTTCTCAGATGTATCCCACCATATGTATCTGACATGTGTATATTTAGATATAAAAACATGACTGATTCAACACTATTTTCACTAACAAGTAGTAAACAATTGTAGTAGTCAAAGCTGTCGTTCACTAATATTCAGTACATGTACTGAATGATATATTTGAACAAGCAACAGAAATTTGTACAGCTCAGATGGCTTAATGATTAAGTGTTGTGACTGTAGCCTAGAAGGTCCTGGGTTCAAGACCTGCAAGGGCTGTTTATTTTGTTGCTAGGCAGAACAAGGACTGTTGTATATAAAGTGGTTAAGGCAGTTTTGAGCAGCTTTAAGCGGGTTTGCGCAATGGGAAGTAGTGCTAATGTATGGTCAAACAAAAAGGCGCTTATACAGAGTAGGCTTCACTTACCAGTGCGCAAATGTGCTTAGCATTTACATTTAAGCAATGCTTACACCTGCTAAGCATAACTCAGCCCTGGTAATCAGTGATTACATTCCAGTCTGATAAAATAGCAGGGTAATTAAGGAAATCTTTAATAAGTGCACATAACCTGCTTCTATGTGCTGTCATTACAGTAGCAAGGAGTGTGAGTATACTGTATGGGACACCTGAGTATACATGGCTAGTACCACAATCTTTTCTCTTTGTATGTGTTTCATACATGGGTAGTATCCCAGGTTATATGCAGTCACACTTGCATGTATTGTATCATTACGTTACTACTTTTAATAGTGCTTTTCCAAGTAAGAGTAGATTGCTGATTGTAGTATTGAAACCATACACCCCTGCATGCAAAGCTGGACTCTGAGTACTGACTATCGTGTTCTTGGTGTGTGAGCTGTATGTTAAGTATCTCTTATTGGATATTGATCTGATATGTGGATATTAACTGTAGACTACTATGTGTTTAGGACATGTCATTGAGGGCTGCTTTCATGTAGTAATGGTATACCTATCAGTGTCAGATGTTTATCTGTCAAAACATTCATCCTAATGCATAACCTGTTGGCTAGCTACTTTCTGTCTGTCCTCTGTATAGATGTGCCGATGTCAGGTATCCATCTTGGCTGCTTACAGGCAGTCTCTGATTGACTGATACTGACATGTGTGCCCAGCTGTGTTATGAATGCCACAGCTAGGAAACCCCACCCTGTATGCACCACATGCCATGGATACCTCAACCAGACTACCACAGTCAACAGAACATGCTTGGGTACAGGTCTCTAACCCAGACACTGGCCATGTTATGCAATATATGTTGCACACATGTCAGTTGGAGCACCTCTGCAAGAGAAAACCAGATGATTGGCTGTTGAATTTAAATATCACCCTTAGGATCACTCAAGTGGTATCAGTTGATAGATGGCCTACTGACAAATGTCAGGTGGCATGATACCAGTGTACCCACATGCCCTACTCTTCTCATCTCTCCATGGACATTATCCTGGTACACACCTAGGAACACTTGCACCTATGGACCCCAGCACTGACAAATCTGCCAGTGTGCATTACTGAGAATAACAGTGTCTGTGTGTTTGTCAACTTGTAGTTGACAATACTGTGAGGGCCTTCACACCCACTACTCCCCCCATTGCTATACTTAGAAACGGCTGCTGCTGTATTTGATGTTAAATGTACCCTGTAACACTCTTCACCCTATGGGCTACGTGGAGCTTGCAGTACCGACATAACACTGTTCTACAAATGGTAGATAAGAGTGGGTTACCCTCTGAGTCCTGGCAAGCGTGTGTACATGTCTGAGTGTGCATATTTGTAGGAGACAGGATTCTGAGGCCACATTCTCCAAATATAACAAACCTTGCCATACATTATAAGGGATATTGATTGCTGACATTAGGAGAGCCATGAAAAACCCTCAACCCTACTATCCCTGTGGCATGTGCAATAAATGCATATTCCTGTAGTAGCACTGATTAGATAGACAAGGGGTTGTATTGCAGCCCTGGTCAATGTGTGATTGTGGGTATGGCAGAGCATTATCGTGGGTTTCAGTGAGTACAATATCCAATGTGGGGTGTGGATGCTGGGTATACTGTCTTTACACCATAGTGTCCCCAATACATGTCCCAAGGTCTACTGTATGAGGACTGCTGTCACCATCAACCATACAGGTAATTGATTACACTATCCAGCCCAATGGTGCAAAAACTCTGTAACAGAATGGACTCACTGACAAGGTAGTTAGCACTGCTAAACCCACGTCTGTCAAATGTGTCTATGACTGTATGTGTTTGTCAATGTGTTTATGACAGTATGTCATACAATGTATTGTTCATTAACACCCAGTACATCCCCCATTACCATACTGTACAAGGCCTGGTGATGTTCTTCACTTAACAGGAAACTCGGGACACATCTCACTCTAAAAGCTCTGTGGTGTGTGCAATTAAAGCCAAATACATTAGTAGCAATAAGTACCTAGGTAATGGTTCTACTTTCAGTGTTGCCAAATAAGTGGGTGTGTATGTGAAAGGATCTACTTCAGTTTGCAGAAAATATATGTCCCAGGAGATTATTTGTCCAAGAACTAACTGGCTAAAGGTAATATTTCAAAGCAATCATCTTGTGGAAATACATTCAAGCAGAGCTAGTAGTGGATGTGTAAATGCCATCTTCCCCACTGTACAGCTGTACAGCAATACAGAAGTTGGTATATATACATGGGTGTGGTTATTGTGGCCACAGCCACCCACATTGGGGTTATTGTTGTGGGTATTCCCCCGCTTAGTGTGCTGTTATACTGTACAGTTTCTGTTAACAGGTTAAGTAGTTGTTAATCACACCATGTGTGGTTCTACGCCACCCCACACCCTCCAAAGTGGGGGGTCTGTGTCACCCACAACAGCACATCTATGTTTACCAAGTCCAGGAATGCACTACATTGGGGAAGAGGACATATACCCTGCCAGTACCATCATCAATGACAGTAAACTGGCAAACTGATTATTTCCTGATGTGATGTTTTAGCATTTTGATCTGGGTGGAATTACACAGGCCAAAATGAGTTCACTGCAAAAGGAAGTACATCCATGTGAACAGTATTCTCTGTGTATTGCATCAACACCAAAGCCTCTGTGTGTGTGCGTGTGTGTGCGCGTGTGTGTGTGTGTGTGTGTGTGTGTGTGTGTGTGTGTGTGTGTTTTATTCATGGACATTTGGTGTGTGCCACACAGTGCACTTACAATTCTCCACTGTAGAAGAGCTACTGACATCAACCCCCATACACTCACCTGTATACACTCCTCAGACCTATCAGCCATGTGGAACATGCAGTAACTGTTATACAGACCTGTTAAATGTTTACAGCTGTACCCGAGATATGACACAGCCAATGTGTCACCACAGTCCTACACCCCTTGTAGGACACAACAGCAGACCAACATCCTGCTGGCACATAGACACCTAGAACACAAACAGAATACATTATGGAGACCACAATCAGTCAGTGTTAATAACAGCTATAATGCATCATGGCTGGACAACTACACACCCTGACATGTAAGCATTAATCATTCCAGCTTAAAATACGTTAAACAGCATTACATTGCTTAGGATATTCACCCTGTGCATCAGAACCATATCAGCATGTCCCTGTATTGATGGTATTGATGACAGGGAGGTGGCACAGGTATCATCATATGCAAAGGGTGTGTTGCGGGTTTGCCAGAGGCCTAGGCTGAGCCATTTGGTTGACATCCTGTGTGTGGGTTAGGGGGTTCTTTATTAAATGGGCTATGCAGATGTGGTGTGTGTAGGTATGGAGGTGCCCTAGCTGTGTTGGAGAAGTGTGTGTGTATGTATGCACACATGTCTGCCATGTGGCTGCCCTATACAGGGGGGTGTTAGACGGCTGCAGATTGTACATGGCAGGGTGTACAGTTCACTGTCTCTAGCCATGGACATGGGAACTGTGCCTGCCAGGGGTTTCACGGGCACTACCAGGCAGAAGCCCATACATGGTACTCTCCCCTGATGATGACTTTCCACTGGATCATCATCCCTGTTCGGACTGGCCAGGACCACATGCATGTGGCCTACTGCATTGTGGTGTGGACAGCACCCCCCTGCAGTGCTGGTGCTGGTACTGCCACTACAGGAGCGGCCATGAGTTGTTGCACATCCACATAGACCTCCACCTGTTCGTGTTGCTGACCTACGTCCACATGACCACTGCCCTACTCCCACCACTTGCTCTACCACAGACACCAGACAGTTGAGGATTCCCACCATCTCACCCAACCGTCTATCCAGGACCTCTGCAAAATAACAGTGGGCACCTGCAAGATCACGGATATTGTCAAGTACAGCAGAATGAGTAGCCCTCTGGAGCCTCAGACTCTGTCTGGTGTAATGTTCCATACATGCCTGTGCCTCCATGATGGCCCAAAACATGCTTCTGGTGACACTTGCTGTGTACACACCATTGCTGAATGTGTATATGTGTGGCAGTTATGTTTGCTCTGTTGCTCACAGCCCCTATGTGTTTGTCTGACACATACCTGGGATGATATGAGGAGTGATGTCAATAGTTAATGCCTGACCTCTGATTTGCAGCTCTCATCATCAGCAGTCCATGTATGAGTAATAAAATGCGATTACACTGACAACTTTCAAAGCTTAATGTAGAAATGAGGAGTGTACACACCGTTGTTGACATGCCAGCCTCTTCCATGATATGCAATGGGGCCACAATAGTGCATATGCTAACATTACACACACCTGATTTGTGACATATGACCTCTGCAATCCAATGCAGTGTCAAGCAAATGTATTAGTCATGCAGATGCTGAATGAAATGCATACACTATGCGGGTTGCATAAGTGTGCACACCCTTAACACAATATTTTCTTGCAGCACATGTTAAGTGAACTACAGCAGTCACGATTCCTGTAAGGGGTATACTAGCACGGCCCATCTTCACTTGCCATTATTTGGTCACTCCACCGTACAAATGTCCCTCAACTCTGCTGTATTGCAAGGTCAGCTCATGTGCACACCCCTTGGAGGTCACACAGTGCCTTCACTATTGCTGTGGAGTCAGGGTTATATTTGGCACAATTCATGACCTTGATTATGTTCAGATACAGCCATTCTTAATAAGCTTTGGATGTATGCTTCAGTTCACTGTTGTGTTTCAGAATGATACCTTTTCCCATCCTCAGTCTTATTGCAGATGCTTGACAACTATGAGCCACATATGAGTGTTATTTTGCAGTGTTCCAAATTCTGAATGCCATGTCTACCAGCCTAGTTCCTGCTAAGGAACAGCAAACCTAAAGGTCTACACTGACACCAGCAAGGTAAAAATGGGGATGGTGGCCCTGAGGTGGAGTGAGGTGTTGCCTGTGCACCACATGTATTTTTACAGCCTTTATCTCATGACACCATTACACATTGCAACACATGCCTTTGGGAGACTTGATGTTATGCATATGCTACCTGTAGAGAGCCCTAGATGATGTTGCCTGTGAAACAACTCTTCCATCTGATTACCCTAACCCATAGGACACACTTATGCAGATTCCAGGTGATTGTCGACACAGGTACTGCACAGGCAGTACTTGTTAGACATTCCTGCAAGTCCCTCAGTGTTCCTCCATGTTTCTGGGCAGCCTCCGTGACCAGTTTGCAACATGTGTTGTTTTGGATGGGTATCTGTTTATTATCTATATTAATGTTGTCCCATACTTCATACCCACATACATGACTGTCTGCACTGCTTGCCATGGTATATGCCGTGGTGAGGTAAGGTTACTTTTCCCACTCCTGAGTGCTACCTTTTGGATATGGGATCCATTTCATGGTTTGTAAGATGTATACAAGCCACGGATGCCTCTGTTACAGGTGAGTGGGAAAATGTCATGGACATACTTCGTGGACAGCAGACCATTACTTTGTGTGGCATTGAGGCCCTGTACTTGATGGAAGGTGTGTCCTCAGGAAGAGTGAATGCTGTCAGTGCCTCGCAAGCTGCTTCCACAATATGTTATTTTGAGTGTGTGCACACATATGCTTCCAGTGTTTGTTAAGGTATGTATTCCCCATATTTGTTGTCATAACATAGGATTCCATATTACACATTCATTGTTCATGTTAGGATCACATTACAGGTTGTAAAAGGCATGGAATGTGGTATTGTGATTTTCCATTGTTTAGATCAGGAACAGTTTCCATTGTAATAGTGGTGTATACACGGTTGTAGCCACTGTATAAGGGTAACGTTTCAGACATGTCCATACTGTAGGCCATTTGTCCCACCATTATGTTCATCTCTGTCCACACATCCTGCACTGACAGGTTGTTAGGTATACTGCAGGACTCTTACATACCCTTCAGATATGCCACCATGATGACCACTGTGAAGCAGTGCAATTAACAGCAACAATAAGTGAACATGTACAGCATGCATTATGGGTAGGTGTGTTAAATGTGTGCATGGCAAATAGCATGGCCATAACATGGTCGGTGCATTGACAAACCTGAACAAAACAACTTCATATTCACCAACTACATACTGCTGCCAGGGGTTGTATACCAGAGGGACCTAAATAGTTGTGTGAGAGACATAATGTCAGTAGCTACACATGTGGCATTGGTATAGGGTGGGAGCAGCATTTCAGCACATCAACAGTACACCCCACAATACTAGAGATTATGCATATCTGTTCATTACTACACTGTGGCAACAGACTATCTTATCTGACATATGCATGTAGATACTTTACAGATGAAAATGGATAAGCAACAGTGGTCTACTAATGTGCCCTGGGGCCTTACCTGCATGCTCCTCATCCATTGTGTGGGTGACACCCACCTCCACAATGATGTCTTTAGCTTGCTGGCTTGGCTGGCAGGCAGGTGCCCCAAGGCTGGTGAGGAGCTCCTCAGCATGTGTCAGTGGGGGCTGGATGGCATGACCACCACCTGTGGCTAGCTGGTCCCTCCTAACTGCAGCGGCATGCTGATGGGTTTGATAGATCAGATTTCTGCAGTGATGCCACACTTGCTCATAATTGTGGTTGTGCAGGCTGACATTGTTTACCCTGTGGACGAGCTCATTCCACAGGGCAGTCCAGATCCTGGGCCTTGCATCTGAAGAGGATGGCATGATGGACTATGAGGAACTGGATTATTGCATTATTTTCCAGGGGTGTGTATGCAAGCAGACATTCCCTGGGCATTCTACCTGGAAGACATAAACAGGAAAAAAGGTCAGTGGACCGCATACAGTCATCCACGTGCACATCAACAGTGGGTATTACTTGCAAATAATCCAGACTATACCATAACACTGTAAGCTATCATGACTTGTACATCTTGCATTACACTCCTTGCCCTGACCTGTCCAGTTCCCCCAATGCTGGACACTTAATGGCATAATCCACTACACACCATTCATTTCTGTGTAGAGAGTTGACAGTGACCATCTTCCATGTAGATGGTGTGTGGATGGTGGCATGAGTGTGTTTGACTGTAGTGTGCGATGGGACTGTGAGCACATGCCTGCGTTCATGTATGAGGCAAACTGTGATGTTACCATGCCTGATGCAGACTTGCTGTTGTTGCCATCAGTCGGCATTATGTCCATGCTCACCACTGATGTGGGTAGGAGTGCGGGTGATTTGCATATCCCCCTGTACTACTTTTGTGGACAGGGTGGCACTGTTCCTGCCTATCCTGTCTGATGCAGGTTGTCTGTATCCATGGCATGTGTGTATGAGGTGTGCTTTACCCCCAGTACAGGTTGACGTGTGTTACTGGCTCTGAGACTGCATACATATGTTTAGACATGGTTGCAGTTGGCCTTGGTGATTTGCATATGTCTGATTTCTAGTCATAGTCAGCCTTACAGGAGGTCACCTGTGAACCTACATCCTTGCTCAGATAGAGGTGCACTTGCATCCAAGTTGTGGTCTGCACCTGTGTATCCTTGTACAGCCACTATAAAAACCTATTATGTGCTTTGTGTCTTGGTGGTGTCCACCAAGGGGGATTACTCTATCGTTGGTGGAGGATGGTTGAACAGGTAAGGTACTGTTGATTCCATATAGCTACAGTGAATACGAAGTGTACACACTCCTGTTACAATGCATGGTACTTGTGCAATTGGAACTTGACCCCACAAAAGCACATGTCAACACAATCCCCCCCTTTGATGTGTCCTATACACTGCTCAGTTCAATAGGGAATATAACAACCTGTCCTGTGGAAACATATAGGTTCGTAGGTTTATAGGTGTGTACTAGGCTAATGTCCCTGGCGCCTTTACAAACCAAGCCCATGGGATTGCAGTGACATCGTGCCACCCAACCTTAGTTCTGAGTGCCTCTGTCGAGTAAAGCCACTGGAGTGATCCCTGTGATGAATTTTATATTTCCCATCCACTCAAGATTTCTCTTGAAGAGGGCCAGTGAGGTGCTCTGCTTGACATGTATGGGAAGTCTATTCCATAGCATGGGCAGTCTCTGGGTTATGAACATGTCACTCCAGCATATGGGAAGTAATACTCGGTACAGTAAGCCAGTTGAATGTGTGTACATGCCCTTACACTGGTATGTTGTGTAAACACCTGCTGAAATGATTACAGCATCCATTTGTCTTGGTTTTTACTCTAACGTCATATCACATCTTCACTTGGCAATGGTTGTTCACCTTACATGAAACACCTTTGTTTCTTTTTCAGTAGAATTGTACATGTTATGGGTCACATTTGAGGTGAGAAACATTTTGACATGACTTCCTGTGGTCTCATTGGCATACAGCAGACAGACCTGGCATTCCAACAGGGGTGTGTACACTTTGATATCCAGTGTATATGAGTGTTGATATAGCTATTAGTGGTAGACATGGACAGTGGGTCATAACACAGTTGTACACTTCTCTGATTACTAAGTGATAAGCATGCCTACTGTAGTACCCATATCAGTGTAATGGCAATGCAGAAATCAGTAGCAGTACACATTTTATTTTGTTGTATGCAGTGACAGTGATATTACACATATGTGCCACATGCATGTCCTGTTTTCTGGACTGCTTGTGACCCATGTTATTACTTTTGTGCCTTTCAGCCGAACATACGCATACATACACATGCTCAGGGGATACCTCGTACACTTTTGTGTTCTATGTCATTATGGCATACTGTATTTACAATCTTGCAGCTCAATCATACATCTCAACCTGTTATACCAGGACTTCTGGTCATTGGTCCACCTCACTGGGTGACAAAACAGGGAAGTCAATTCTGATAACGTATCAATATAGCTGCCATAACACAAGTATATGTGCAAGTGACTACAGATATCTGTCACAACTGTGAACTTTGTCCTGAAGAACAATGTACAGTTGAATGTTATTAATTCAATATGTCACATGCAGTTTAACACACACATTTGCAACAGTGCTTTTATATGCTCATGCCCTATATAGGTATCCTAGATTTACAATACAAACATGTAGAATACTCATATTCACAGGTAACATATGGATATGAGCAACATCCCATTAACTGGCGTAGCAGTGGCACACACAGAACTGTTTGACAGACACTCTAGTGGTTGCCATATGTAAGCTGTCCTTTCCCAGGGTGTGTCAAGCTCCTCAGCTATGACCCAACCTATCCACCTCTTAGAGCATCACATGTGGACAAAGCCTAACATTAGGGGGGATATATAGGGACAGATTGTAGATATGCCTATTACAAACCTATGAAGCTTGTGCATAATACATTTCACATTACCATGACTGTTCTGAAGGTGGTGGGATCTGAAACTCATGTGCCTGTCATGACTTCATTACTTCCACCTTCAGCTAGTTGCCAGATTAATATAGATGTTTGGAAGAACAGAACAAACACTATGATGGCTAAATCTTGACATTCTGTGAAGATCTGCACAGTTGACAGGTATGGCTCACTGCAGACAGAGCCAGATACCATGTCCGTAGCATTTGTTCAGCAGGACATCATTACAGCAAGTATTGATGACACATATACATCTTTCATAGTCATCTATCTCATTTTTACAGACCAATTACTACATTCAATTACATGCTTACATGTTTCACATACTTGGTTTATCTCCAGGTTTCTTCTGTGTACAGGATGTCTTCCTGTTTCCTATTTCGAGGTTTTGTTTATGTTTTTTTTTGTGTGTGTGTGTTTCTTTTTCTCTCATTCTCCACTACTGGGATCGAGCTTGTTTGAGTAGGTTGAGGCATGTTTTTTTGTAGGTGTTGCTCCTGCTCAGGTGATGGCCTCTGCACCAATTGCTGTTCCCCACTTGCTAATTGCATGCAGGCAGCTGTGTAGGTTTTCCAATCACCAATGTCATAGCAACCCATTACTATAAATAACTACATCATGTGGGCCTTGTTCCTTTACCTTTCCTGTATGGAAGACATCCTTCCTGTGTGTGTGAGCAGTGGTGTTGCAGACAGCAGGTAGCTTTACCTCTTACAACAGGACTTGTGGACACAGGCCAACTATATGTTTGTGTAAGGTTCCAGACCTAGGGACAGTGTGTGAGTATTGCTGTTATATGCATTGAATACTGCTAGTTTTACATGGTTTGTGTTTACATCCTAGTTTTGCATGGAATGCAGTCTGTCTGCATAGCTGTCAACTGTGAGCCTATCCACGTGATGGCCAGAGGATTGGCTGTTATATTTTGTCTGTTCACCACACATGTCTTGTCCATGACATATCAGTGGCATTCTCTCCGTTGATTGCTATTAGTACATGGCAACAATCATTTGTGTTTCTGACTTCATTTTCCTGAGTAGAGTATGTTGCAACCAATTCTGTAACACCAGCAAGTTTCACAGTGTATAACAGCAATATTTAAAATATGGCCCTGTGTTTCAGCCTCTCTCCTCCACCT